>NW_008353027.1:4565407-4586639 GCF_000622305.1 Nannospalax galili
ATATCATGCAGTAGAAATATATTTAATTTTCTAAAAATTTAAAGTCCCCAAATTATTGTACTGTTTTGTTGTTATTTTTTTCTTTATTGAGACAACGTTTCACTGTGTAGTCCAGGTTAGCTTGAGACACTGTACAGCCTGAGTTCAAACTCACCATCCACCTGCCTCAGCCTCCTGAGTACTTGCTTTTCATATCTCACAACAAATGTGTAAGCATTACAGTCATTTCACATCCTTGCAAGTACTGGGCATTTTTAGTCTTTCAGTGTTAGCTCTCTTACTAGGGAAACATTCTGTAATATATTTGCCTAAGGGAAATGGATTCCTGAACCAGGGGTTCCAGTAGGACAGCAGAGGCCTCACATGAATGACTGTTGTGGGACTGGAGTTCTAATGAACTCTTTATTTTATTTTAATAATAAAATGGGGACAAGAAAACCACAGAAATATTTTATATATCAACTAAAAGAAAGCCAATGCTAAGGATTGTGCTGGGGGCAGTAATTTGGGTTAATTCTAGAACATTCCAAATAGAGTACACTTGAAGACAACACTCCAAACCCCTTATCTGATGTTCCAGCAAAAAAACAGGATCTCCTACAAGGAGTCCTGGTTGCAAGCAACAGAATCGAGTTGGGTGTATTAAAACATAACTGAGTACTGACAGAATGATGGAGGCATGGGCCAGGCCTAGCAGTGGGCAAGACCCAAGGGGCGTCTAGAAGGCCAGCAGCAGCAGCAGCTGACTCAGTCTATTCAGCATGCCTTCCCAACAACTGATCCTGAGGTTCTCTATCATTTTCCCATGGTCCAAAGAGCCACAAAAGCTTATCAGATTTGGTGGACCTTAGGTCTTATATCATCCCTCAGATCTAGACAAGGCAGACTCTAAGCTTAAGAGCTGCTAAGGTTAGGATCAGGCACCTGTATGGATACTGCATGAAGAGCATGCATGGGAGAAGGAATTCTCTAAAAGGAATCAAATACCACCTGGAAGGGGGAAAGAATATAGAGCAGCCAGAATTGACACATGTTTTTTATGGTCTATCTTTCCACAGCACTAAGTTCACACTACCATGTTAGTAGCAATAGGGGAAAGGAAAAAGCAGCTGACCTGAGCCTGCAGCGTGAACAAGGGAATTAACCGTGACAGTAAAAGCTCAGACCTGAGTAAAATGAGATGATATAATGCTTAGCGTGCAACTCAGTGACAGAGTGCTTAAAAAAAGATTACGTGCCTCAGTTTCCTAATTTGTCATTCTTAGCAAGTCCTTAGACCTGAGTAAAATGAGATGATATAATGCTTAGCGTGCAACTCAGTGATAGAGTGCTTAAAAAAAAGATTACGTGCCTCAGTTTCCTAATTTGTCATTCTTAGCAAGTCCTTGAGTTACTCCAGGATCCTTTTAAAGTGTAGTAAAACCAGTTCCAGGGAGCCCAGGGTGCAGGTGGTAGAGGGTGGGAACTTAAACGGGAGAGCATAGTGCAAACATTGCCTTTTCTGGTACTTTATCCCCTCAGCATTGTGAACACTGAGTAGGGAATCTGCGTTTCTTAAAGGCCTATCTGAGGCTTGAGGACTTTTGAGGTCTCAGTTCAGATGTGGGCAACTTTTTCTTCCTCTTTGGTAGCAAGACTGCCCCTCCCTAATAAATCTATGAGCTTTCAGCTCATTGTTCCAAATTGCCAAGCCACCAGAAAAACTGAGAGAAAGCATGAGTGGCAAGAGCAGGGACAAATGATCACTCCGTGTAGCTTTAGATCCATGAGAGATTATGAAAATGAGTGGGCTAGCCTGGGCTTTTGCAACATGTATTTTTGTACAGTAGGGAAAAAATGGTCTGGAGGGTCAGTTTGTCATGACTATACCACTGTATAACCTCAGGCAAGTCACAACCCTTAGTCCTCCATGTCCCCCCCTTGTAAAATGAAGGGGCATGGCTGAATGAGCAGAGATGTCTGTTCCATTCCATGATCACACACATTCTCAAGTAGATTCTTAAGTCACGGAAACAAAGAAAGGAATCACGTTATCCTCTGAGACATGTCTTTCCTAATGCTCTACTGAAGACCAGGCACATATAAGAAAACGCATCTCATCTAACTGAACATCCTCAGTCTCCAAGTTATGTGGTCTGATTAGCACAATCCACTTTGCCATAATTGAGCAGGGTAGTTCTAGGAAAAAATTACACCAAATTTCACTAAATATGCATTCAGTTGAAACAAGATCCTCCCTAGGCTAACCAGACTATGGGGGCCTGACATACTGCACTGATTACATAATGCAAGTGCCTTCAATCTCCTTCCATTTTAGGTGAGCTGGCTTTCTAGCCATCAGTCTAAAGCCCACTATAATTTATTTTCTTTGTGGTAAATGGTAAACATATCCAAATTAGTTGGATTGCTTTAATATGTGGTTGCTTTCAAGGATCTAAAATGTTGACCATTCCTTCCCACAACAACCCATAACATGTGGACCAAATCTCTATTTTAATTTATTTGTTTCATTTTTGGCTTCTTCCAAATGACTTCATTTTTTTGGTTGCTGATGCTAAATGATTTTGCTCCATGATTACCTGTGCTTATCTTCTGAGCAAATACTTTGCACCATTTTTCATCCCTCCGGTAGGACCGCAACTGTGATCAAGTACAGATCACTTGATGACGAGCTCCTCATTCTGTCCACAGCTAGCTGAATGTCATCCTGGCCTAGCCTGCATCCTGGGCAATAATAAAAACCCTGACTGCTCTCCTTCACTGCCCTTCTCAGGGGAAGCCAGGACAGACTGCCAACCCACGTGAATGTAATCTGAGCAGCCTGAAAATGTGCAAACACATTATTAGCAACGTGTATAAACAGCACTTTTCCTGTTGGTGTTCATAATCCCTTAAAGTTATGATATAATTATTCCTTCTGGTATCACTTGGAAATGCATTCAGCACAGCAAGAATTACACTTGTCAAGAAACATGACAATTTTGAATAAATAAAAATTACTTTCCTTCTCTCACATAGCATTTTTACTTATTTATAGGGTCTATGTATCTCTTACCTGTTTAAGAAAGATTTTTGAGGCAACTTACAAACTAATATATGTACGACATAAGTCTAATTAAGACAGGAATAAAACCAGAAGAAAAGGAAAGAAAATTCTACCCCCAAAAGACAAGAAGCCTTAAAGGAAAATGTGACAGATTTGGTTATACAGATAAGTAAACGTTCTAGGCTCTAAGCTCAAACAGCAGACCAACAAATGAAAGATCCACACTCCTAACTTACCTCCAAATTCGTAAAAGATCAGCCACTCATCTGCTCTATCTGCAAAGAACATGGCAACCTGGTCAAAAGAAGGTACACAAGTATAAAAATCTTGGGAAGAAAAGCAGATAACTCTAATTCCTTTAGCAGATTCAAATTAAAAACAATGTGACAGTTTTCACCTGAGTAGCAAAAATAAGAAATAAATAGAAAGAACCAGAACATAGTGCCATATGAACATTTGGTGGTTTAATTTCTTTTTCTAGCACAAATAACACTGAAGAACATCCTAGTACTTAGACTTTTTAGAAAATACACCTTTTTATAATATAGGTATTATAAGTCATGAGGTAACATTTTTTAACATTTTTTTAACTTTTATGTTCACTTTAAATGCAGATGAATAATGCTAGTTTACTCTCCTAAATCATTGCACTGCACTGTCCTTCAGTATGAATAATAAGAGATGCCCATCACTGTGATTTGAATGTTTACGCCCTCTGAAAACTCTTGTTAAAATTGAATCCCTATTGTGAAGATAGATACTTAATCTCACTATGGTGTTTAGAGGTGGGGCCTTGGGAGGTGATTAGGTTTAGACAAAGACACCATGATTGAATGTTTGTGACTTTGCAAAAGAAAGAAAAGACCAGCACACAAGAATAGGCATGCATACATGTGTTCGTGTGCATATGCACCAACACACAAATACACTCTATGTGTACTTTTATCTCACCATATGATGTCCTGTACCACTTCAGAGTTCTGCCAACAAAATCATTATCAGACCTGTGAGTCAAAATAACTCTTTCTGTAAACTGGGTTGTTGGCCACAAAAAATGAACTAAAACACTCATTTCCCCTTAGACATGCAATTACCATACAACTCAGCAATTGTTTTCTTGGGCATTTATCCCAGGGAAAACCCCATAAATTATGTTCATACAAAAAGTATACATGGATGTTCATAGCACTTCTTTTTTTCACAATAGGTCTGAATTGAAAACCATCCAGATGTTCTCAAACAGTTGACTGGTTAAACTATGGTAAGCCAAGTGTGGTAGTGCATGTCTAGCAGGGTGGTACAGGCAGGTGGATCAGAAGTTCAAGGTCATCCTTGGCCATGAATGAATTTGAGGCCAGCCTGAGCTACATGACAGTCTATCTTTAAAAAAACAAAAAACAAAAAACCAGAAAAACAGAAGATGCTACCATTGAGGAAAACTGGGATCTGGGGAAAACATACCAAGGCTCTCTCTATATTTTTTATTTTATTGGGATTCTCTCTCTCTCTCTCTCTCTCTCTCTCTCTCTCTCTCTCTCTAAAAAAATACTATTTTATTTTATTTTTACTAGCTGGCATGGAACTCACAGAGAATCCACCTGCCCCTGCCTACCAAGTGCTGGGATTAAAAGTGTGTGCCACCATGCCCAGCTTCCACATTAGTTCTTACAAGTCCATGTGAATCTCCTACTACTCTCACACACACACACAAAAAAAAAACAAGGTAGATCCATATGATATAACATGGGGGCTATGATAAACTTTTAAAAGAGAAAATCATGTCACAAAATAATAGGAAGAGAATGATTCTATTTGTGATAAAGACAGAGATCTATGTGTGTGTAGATAAATAGAAAGTGCTGGTTACCTCTGGAGAGGAAAATGGGAAAGAGACTTGATTTTCCATGGCTATTCTCCTATATTTTGCTGTGGTCCACAGCCAATATGTCTTCCTTTGTGATTTAAGCTTCTTTTTCTTAAAGGAGAGTGTCAGCATGCAATGATGAGCGCTGCCTGATTTCTCTAGTCTAGGGTAATGAGTAAATGAGTAAAGATGAGACCAAAGAGGGCCAAGTTTCTGGGAAGACAACAAAGCAGTGGGAACCTTTTTGAGAACGGTCAGAGGGGAACAGACAGGTCTGCTGAGTGGCAGAGTGCTGAGAAGAGTCTCCTGGGAAGTCTGGAGAATGTTGACCAATGGTGATCAGAATAAAATAGTGTTTTGCTTTTCTACTTGAGGTTGGGACCAGGAGGCAGTCAGTGGCTAGCCTTGGGAGCTTCTGCTTGGTCCTTCCCACTACAACAGTCCTCAGGAAACCAACATGGAGGTTCGTCAGTTACTAAACCTGTCTCCTCACACTATATATCTATGCATTCTGGGAAAGCAAACATGGGTTTCAGGTCTCAGTGAACCCCCTTTTAAATGAATTCAATCAAGACTCTATCCTCTGATTTCCATAGGCATTGCTTTTTTTTTTTTTTTTTGTCTTTTTGAGACAGGGTCTCTCTGTAGGCCCAGCGGACCTGAACTCACTATGTAGACCAGGTTGGCCTTGAACTCACAGAGATCCGCCTGCCTCTGCCTCCCAAGTGCTGGGATTAAAGGCGTGTGCCACCATGTCTCTTTTTAAAAATGATGCATTTGTTTTGATTTGTTGAAGTGTTTTGATTGATGATGTTTACTGGTAAGTGTGTACCAAGAGGGTGACGGAACCGCCATGTGGGTGGTGGGACTCAAACCCAGCTCTCTGGGAGAACAGCAAATGCTCTTAACCCCTGAGCTTCCTCTCCAGCCCCAGTCATTACTCTTAAAATGGATCCCCAAAGAACTGGTTGTTTTTTTTCCCCAGAACCCAGTCATCCTGATAAATGGTCACTGGTTTCTCCAGCCTTAAGGAAAATTATAAGTCTTTTTCTCAGAGAGTTCTGGGTATGTAGACTAGCTAGGTCTGGGAAGTGGATAAGAGGCCATACATTCCCTCTGGGAAGAAGCAAACTTGCCCGGCAGAACTGAAATTTCTCTCCATATATACGGGGGGGGGGGTTGGAAGAAGAGAGAGAGAAGTAACTTAATAGGTTGTTCATTCAGTTCATTTCTAGGAGTCTGGAGATCAGTTAGCTATTGCCACAGATCCCTGCAGCCCTGTCTCTGCCTGCATGACTAGTGAGTCAAAATATGTGTTGCCCATGTCTCTGGTGGTCCCATTAAGACCCGGAAGACCAACGCCATCACCAGTGTCACTGCCCTCCTTCACAGCACAGTCACCTGAACCTCAGAGCTCTTCCAGGACCTGATGCTCTTTTTATCAATCCTTTTTTCCTGTCTTTGTAAAATGCCCTTCAAGTCCTACAGGGCAGAGGTTGGTGGAGGTTGGGAGGCTGTGAATAGCCCCATCCCAGCTTCACATTTCCCTCAGCCTCCAGATGCCGTTCTCGCCTTCGGCCTCCCTTCTTAGCGTGGTTCACAGAGGAGCGGTATCTTGGTACCTCCTGAGAGCATATGAGATCTGCTAAATCAGAATCTGCATCTTAACAAGATCCCCACCTTAACATTTACTTCACAGCCGCAGTTCCCAAACTCTAATGTGTACACAATGTATTTTGAAAGAACAGGGTTCTGGGTCTTACCCCTAAAGTTTGCTCCAGATATAGTCGCTGAAAAGGCTTTTTTTCTTCTTCTTCCAGGAAAATGTCTTGGGGTAACTTAGTTTTCTCAGCCTCAACCATGTCTCCAAAGTGGCTTTCATCAGTATTAGAAACCTGGTAAGGTTGTCTTTAATTGGTGCTGCAACCAACCCTAGCAATCAGGCCCTGGGCTTGGTTGTCAATAGTAACAACAGGGTCGTTGAAAAACCCTCAAGATAGCCATGAATGCTAGACTCTGTGTAGGTGTTCTTCAATATCTATTCATAGTTCTTAACATATCTTTTGCCCATGTGTGCTCTTTGGAACTTTAAAAAGAAGCCAGGCAACCTCACAATCTTTAAATCACTACCTTTGACAGTGCAGTCAAGTGTCACAGCCACTTGATCTCTCAGTGTCTTGTCCTCTCTTTCCTTGCATCCCATGCAGTGACTAGTTAGCTTTCGTTCTGGTGATTCTCCTGCACTCAGATTCCTATGTGCTTTTCCATTCTTCAAAGTTCCCCACAAAGTTGTCATTTAGTGGTCAACCAATCCTGTAATCCCATTTTGAGAATCTGTTTCTTAGAACAGCTTTCAATGTTAATTGCTTAACTAGGATACCAGCAAGAGGCAGGAGTATGCTCAAGTGAGATAATTAAAGAATTAAAGAGAGAACTATTTGTAATGGGGTAGAGGAAGAAGAAGGAAGAGGGAGGGAGATAAACAGGGAACGTGGGAAAGCAAGAATCAGAAGCTAATAATAGTAGCTGAGCTTCATCTCCCTAGAGAGTCCTGTGGACAAGGCCCCATGAAGAGAAGCAGTGACTTTTAGCCCAGGGACTCAGCCTGTGGCAAACTCAAAGAAAAGAAACTAAGGGAATAACATCTTGGCCTCACTGTCCCCAGGTTCTAGTCTCCTCCAAAGATCCCCAGTGGACAAACCCAGGTGGAAGCCAGAGGCAAGGTAGCCTGGGAATACAGTAACCGAGCCAGCTTCCAGGGTAAAGAATGAATATGGACGGGGAAAAGTACAAAAATCATTAATATAGGAAGAAAGGTCATGAGACGCCCCTGGGCAGACCTCTACCCTTTGGTAGGATAAGGCTGAGACCTTAGCAGACAGCCTGAGAGTGCCTGCTCCAACCTCCATCGTAGGGGCTGATATCTCAGCATACCACTGAGAAGTGCCTGTTCTGGCCTCCCTCTGGCATAGGGGCTGAGAACTCAGGGGACCGCCTGAGAGCACCTGGATCCTGCCTCCACATGCCTTTGCAAGGGAGCTGACACTGATTCTAGCCACTCCAACAGCTATCAAAGTGCCTGAAAACAAATCCTGAGTCCATCACTCTAGAGTCCAGCCTTGGCAGACAAAAGAAAAAACGAGGAGGAACGCATGTGTGTAAGTGCACCCGTGTTGTGCAATGCGCGAGGAGGTCAGAAGAAGTTGGAGTACTCCAATTGCCTCACCCTGCATCCCTGTTCAGCATGGAAGAAGTCACGAGGAGGAACGCATGTGTATAAGTACACCCGTGTTGTGCAATGCGCGAGGATGTCAGAAGAAGTTGGAGTACTCCAATTGCCTCACCCTGCATCCCTGTTCAGCATGGAAGAAGTCAGAGTGGTCTGTGTCCGATTCCCTATTGGCAATTTGGGTAACCTTTTCAGGGTGCAATAAGAATAGGAGGCAGGAATTGGCTGGGCAGTTAGGGTAAAAAAGACCCCAAAGAAAAGTAGCCAGTTTCTTGGCTAAAAATCAAAATGTCCTTGGGCCTCTTAGCAACATACTCTGTTCCAAAGGCCAAAATATCAAAAGTATTTGGGAGCTCTTATCTAACCCCTAAAAGATTTTAGGGTTACCTCTTCAGAGGGGAGGAGTTGGGGGGGAGTGGGCATGGATTTGATCAAAACATCTTATATGCATGTATGAAATTCTCAATAAAATTTTTTAAAAGTTAAAAAAAAAGAAAGGTTATGAACGCAGTTCTGAATAAAGGGAGTATCAGGTGATCCTGTAGAGCAAATACTTGAATGACTCAGCCCAGTAAAGACTGGGCTACTGCGTAAACCTAAGAGCTCTCAGCACAGAGAAGAGCTCATGAAAGGTGGCCAAAGGATGAGAAAGTTTAAAGGTCAGAGCCAGGGTGTAGGGGTGCACATTTGTAATCCCAGAATGCAATGTCATCATTAGCTACATAGAGAATCTGAGACCCTGCCTCAAAAAGGCAAAAAAAAAAAAAGAAATAGAAAGAAGAAAGAGAAAGAAAGAAAGAAAGAAAGAAAGAAAGAAAGAAAGAAAGAAAGAAAGAAAGAAAGAAAGAAAGAAAGAAAGAAAGAAAGAAAGAAAGAAAAAAATTTGAAGTCAGGCAGAAGAAGAAAAACCGGTAAAAACAAAAAACAAAATATGCACAAAACCCTCAGAAAATCAGGAAGGAGAGAAAAACCCCAGGAGAGTATGGTACCTTGGGTTCCAAGAAACTAGTTCTGGGGCTGAGGAGATGGCTCAGTCAATAAAATGCTTGCAAGAAGACTGAAGTTCTCCCTTGTAAAAATGAGTGTGTCTTGATTTTGTAACCCCAGCACTACAGAGTGAGACAGGCCGATTCCTGGGGCCAGGTCGCCTATTACCCAGCCTTGCCGAACTGACAACCAAGATGACCTCTAGTTTCCATATGGATCTGTGTGTATGTACACATACACAGGAAAATAGCTTTTCCCCCAAAGAAGGGATAATCAACTTTGCTGGAGTCTGCTGAGAGGACCAGAGGACTGAGGAATGTCATGAGATTTAGGGTCCTGGATGCCACTGGGTCTTGTGACAGAAACATTGTTAATAAGGGAGTAAGGAATGATGCAATCTTGAAGAAGCTGAAAAGCGAAGGGCTGTTGAATAAGGACCAGCAGTGACTCTGCCCAGCTCCTTCCATCAGCATGGGACTGATGGGAAGAAAACTCAGCAAATTTGGGCTCCAGGAATGGATCTTTTTCTTTTCAATATGGGAGTGATTAAAGCATGCTTACATGCTGATCAGAAAAGAACTCACCAGAGATGGGCAAGTCCAAGAGGGAAAAGGGATGATTGGTAGCATGCCTATCCTGAGAAGGTTGTAACCCATGGCATGGGGAAGAGAATGGGCCTTTAGAGGAAGAGGGCGTTACTTCCATTTGTGAGGAGGAAAGAGCCAGGGATCACTGCAGATGTAGGCTAGCTTATAAGTGCAGGTGGCAGGGGCTTGGTCACTCCTGCCTAACTGCTTCTGTTCTCCTCTGTGAAAATAAAAGCCATCTGCAAAGAGTGAGGAATGAGACCTGAGCTCAAAATGGAGATGCAGAGAATGTTTGAAATGCTATTTGAGGAACAGAAGGATGAGGGACAAGAAAAGGACGATGGCATTCCTTAGGGTGGATGGAGTTTAAGGCTCAAGAGTGATGATGATAATGGATAACTGCCAGGCTGGGTCATGCTTTCCTACCTAAGAAAGGAATTAAAGTATACAGTTGAGTTCTGGGATTTTTTTCCCTAGTGGATATGAAAAAAGAATAAAATAGGGCAGGAAGGTTAGGGTATGGGCAAGACAGTGCTTGATATAATGAACCATAGACTCTAACACGGTTTCAAAGGGAATACTGGGTTAACGGATGAAGAAAAGCATTGTGCACAGGGCACTAAGAGCCTCAGTATGGCAAGGTGGGCAAGCAGACTAAAGTAACAGTGAACTGTGGTCAGAGTGGGAGATTTGAGAGATGACAAGGTCCAGGGTGTAACCAAGAAAAAGGTGCTAGAGGTGATGAAATAGATTAAGGCAGTGTTGACTAGGTCAGCCACCTATACAGTGACTTCTTTCAGGAAGTGTGAGGAAAGTTGAGAGACAGAGGTAAAGCCCTCAGGCAACGAGAAGGAGCGTACTGGACAGTGACCAAGAACAATACTTGGGTTTCAGAAAAGCAGCCACTTTGACAGCAGTGTCCCAGGAGACGGTGCCTCTACGTTCTGATCTTGGTATGTAGCACCAGTGCTGCAAGGAAAGCAAGGTGCCCTGGGCAAGCTCCAACTCAGACAAGGAGACAGAGGGCTAGAGGAGAAAATATCAGAGGTGAGACTGAAGGCCCTGAGGTAAGCAGAGGCAGCAGAATTAACCAGGGATAAAGAAGACCTATCAATGGGGACATGTATGGTTCATATATATACATATTCACACATATATATATATATATATATACCATTAGAATTAATTCAAAATCAAGATCTGTGTTCAGGAGGCATGATTCTTATTTCTCAAAATTTACTAGATATATTCCAAGTCTAACTGTCCTTCACTTCCACTGTGACCCTGTGGAGTCTGGCTCTACAGAACAATGCCTAACCAGCAGTATTTTCTCCATGCTCAGGGCTGACCTTGGGCTTCTTTGAGCTACTGTTTGTTGAACGTGGCATGATTTACTTTTGTCTCTTTATCTCTTAGTTTAACAAACATTGTGGTTTTTAAAAAAATTTCTACCACCTCCACCAAGGATTTCTCTAAGCCAATGTTCCCGGTGTTTCCTGCCTGTCTCACCACATCATTTGACCTTGAACTTAGTTTTGTCCTCCAATGATTTTGTCTGCTGTTTTGCACCCTATTCACTTCTCTTGGGGTATTTACTCAGGTTCTCACCCATCCTAAGCATATATGGAGCAATAAATGGTTTTGATAGGGAGCCATGGTGCCTCCAAGGTCACCAGGTACATGCAGGGTAACTGACAAAGTAAAGGCACAGGGCTGTGCATACAAGACTTCTAGCTACACCTTGGACAAACAAATTCTGCAGTTACCATTAAGAAAACAAAAGCACAATGAGATCATCTCTATATGTATAGAGCTGTAGTAACAGTAAGTATAGAAAAAGTGGTCATGAATTTGAGAAGGAGTGGGGAGATGTGGGGGGAGTCCGGGCGGGGCGTGGATCAGTGAAGGAGAGGTAGAAATGATGAACTCGGGTATGAAATTCTCAAAAAGATTAAAAAAACTTAGCTTTTCGCTGACCACATCCAGCCCATCTGGTAAACTTGTCCAAATTGAATATGCTTTGGCTGCGATGGCTGGACGGGGGGCCTCAATGGGAATTAAAGCTGCAAATGGTGTGGTGTTAGCAACTGACAAAAAACAGAAATCCATCCTGTATGATGAGCAGAGTGGAACCAATTACCAAGCACATAGGTTTGGTGTGTAGTGCATGGGTCCAGACTACAGAGTACTTGTACACAGAGTTCGAAAACTTGCTCAGTAATGCTATCTTGTTTACAAAGAACCCATTCCCATAGCTCGGCTAGTGCAGAGAGTAACTTCTGTGATGCAAGAATATACCCAGGCAGGTGGTGTTCGAACACTCATCATGTAGTCCAGGCTGGATGTCCTGGATCTTGTGATCCTTTCAAGCACTACTATTGCAGATATGCTGTGATATCATGTTGGCCCTAGACATTATGCTTAATGTCATCCTGAAATATTTACAAATTGCTGCCTAGGAGATCTCATCTCCTTTTGAGGAGCTGGAAAACCAGCTATTACTAGAGAAACCCCCATGATAAATGTAAAAAAACAGTCTTTTCTGCCAATATGGTAAAATTTGGGTTGAGGACAAGGAATTCAATTTTTTAAATCTCCCCACACCCTATAAAACTTTTGTTTATGCAGAAGCCAGGCTGCATTCCCAGCACCTGACGGCCTGGGCAGCTGCAACCCCAAAACCTGATGGCCTGGCAGCTGAGCCCTTTCCCTTTGGTCCAACCTCTTTACCCTTTCCCCTTCATCTCCTTTGTGCTGATTCTTTTTAAAAATATTTATTATTTTTATTTTATTTTATATGTATAAGTATATTGCTTGCATGTGTGTAAGTGCACCCATGTTGTGCAATGCACGAAGAGGTCAGAAGAAGGAGTTGGAGTACCCTGGAACTGGAGTTACAGATGGTTGTTAGCCACCACGTGGGTGCTGGGAAACGAACCCGTGCCTTCTTCAAGAACAGCCAGTGCTCTTAATCACTGAGCCATCTCTCCAGCCTTTATTTTTCCATAGCTTTCCAAAACATATTTATCATAGTCATTAAGTCTTTGTTAATTTTAGCAGTCGGATCATCCATGAGTCTGTGTTTATTGCTAATTTTTACTTTTCACTATGAGTTTCATTTTCCTGCTTATTTATATAATTAGTGACTATTTTTTTAGATTGCATATTGAAATTTTAGGATAAGTTAAAAAGGTTTTGGATGTTCCTCAGAAGAAAGTTGACTTTTATTCTAGCAAGAAGTTAAATTGCTAACATAGACTATCTTGATCTCATGGAACAATGCCACCCAATAGAACTTTTGCTACTGTACAGTAGCTATTCCCTGTATATGGTTATAAGCATTTGAAACACGGAATCAGGGGATTCAATGCCGTCTTCTGACCTCTGAGGGCATTGGACAACATGGGTGCACTCACACACATAGAGCCAATACATTCATACACATAAAATAAAAATAATAAATTTTAAAAAACTTTCTTGAGGAGTTATACCTTAATCTATTATGCATCGTTTTTTTGTTTGCTTTATTTTCATTTTTCCCAGTACTAGGGACTGAACCACTGAGCTATATCTCCAGTCTTGTGTTTACTTTTTATTTTGAAGCAGGATCCCATTAAAGTGCCCAGGCTAGGCTTGACTTCAAACTGTAGTCTAGGCATTCCTTGAATATGTGATCTTCCTGCTTCAGCTTCCTGAGTAGGTGGTATTCTAGGCCTAAACCACCAGGTACACAATTTACAACGGATGATTCTTTTCTAAAAGTGATTTTTGGTATATTAATTAGGAAGAACGGGAAGTTTTGGGGTGTATCTGTCTTCTGATTGCAAATAATAGAAAACCTACCGTGATTTTGGCTACAAAGAATTTATAAACTAGACCAAGATTTGTGGTAGGGGCTAGGGTTGGCTCTCAGGCATAGCTGTCTTCAGAGCTCAGATAGTATTATCAGAACACAGACATATATACATACATATATATATATACATATATGTGTATATATGCAGCATTACTAAGCCACATTACAATCATACCTGAACAAAGAGTCACCATGACTCTTAGTATTAAGGCCAAGAGTGGGCCCATTCTTCCAGATGTCATACAGAACTGTGTTCCTTAGTCAGGTCTCACCCATACTTCTATTCAACCAGTCTCTCGAATATGAACTCGGGAACTGTAAGTGTGGATTCACCCTTCTCTTTTCAGAGAATCTGCCTTTGACCCCCTAGGTCTAAAATACCTCATACACATAATATCAAGCAGATTTAATTATTCTCACTGCTTTTAATGAGAATACAAATATGAATATGCTGCTTTCAGCAATTTTATATGTTATTTCAAGCACACCCACATTCATTTACTATCTTGGGTGGAAGGCAAAGTGGGGTCAGTTGCCCAGGTTATGAGAACACACGGCTCAGTGAGCTTGTTTGCATTATAAACAGTAACTTTTTGGTACAAGGTTAAGTCAAAGTCATTAGTCTAGATTCTGACCATATTGTAAATCATTCTAACATATTACTTGTACAAAATAATAGGTTTTATTATGACATTTCCATACATTCATGTAACTAGTGTGCAGATTTTTAAAAATATTTTATTATTTGTATTTATTTTATGTGTATGAGTATATTGCCTGCATGTATGTAAGTACACCTGTGTCATGCAATGCCCATGGAAGTCAGAGGAGAGCATGGAATTCCCCTGGAACTAGAGTTATTGATGGCTGTTAGCCACCATGTGTGTACTGGGAATCAAACCCGGGTCCTCTGCTCTGAACCTCTGAGCTACTCTCCAGCCCTGAGATATTTTTGTTGTTTTTATTCCCAGTTTTCCGATCTGTCTACTGCATTGTTAGAATCAGGCTTCACTTCTATGGCCCCAAGGGGATGATAGATGCTCATACCCTCTCAGGTGTCTAAGACAGAAACAAGTGAAAGCCTCTTCCCCAGAAGCACCAGGAAAAATACCACTGGCTCTCATAGGCTCTGTCTGGACTAATCATGCAGGCATGAACTAGGATGAAATGATTGGCCTGGCAGGGCTCAGATGCTCCACTCATGTTCAGAGGGCTGACAGTTACACCTGACCCTCTAGGACTGAGAGAAGGGGAAGAGCTGTTCCCCTGATGAAAGTCTTAGTTCTTATTCTTAATTGCAAGAGAGACACAGTAAGGCAGAAATCACAGCAGCCCACTGACAGGGATAATGGAGGCGAATGGAGCTGAGTTGCCAGGAGGGGGTTAAATGCTTACACACCCAGAGCCTAAAAAAGGAATGCTGACTTTTTCTACTCAGCCTCTCTGCTTAGGCTGCTGGAGGCAGGTGCTGGGCTGGATCGCTGCTTCAAGCTTAGTGTGCTTGGGGACCTGCACTGAGTGAAATCCATGAAATTTAGATACCACAGCGGTAGCTTCAAAAGGTATCAGGTGGAGAGTGGCTTTTAATGTGGAATCCAGGCCTCCAATTAGAGGTTGGTTTTGCTTGCTAAATTTGGTTTGGATTAAATGCCCACTGACCTCTTATCCCTATAGCATTTCATCACTGTGATGAATATGTGGAAACAACCCCTTCCTACCTTCTAATGGTACACAATCTCTATACCGTTAGAAATCAGAATTCTTTTTCCAGATAAACTGCCTGCCCGTCTCCAAATCCTTCCATTAGTGAGGAAACATTCCAAGGAAAAAAGAAGCCTGCCTCAAATGCAGCAATGCCCCTGAATGTTCACTGGCCACAAGCCCCAGGGCTCCAAACCAAATAACCAACAGCATTTGGGGTGGAGGAGGACACTCCAGAAAACCAGAGAAAACATGGGGACTCCAGAGACCACTGGCAAATCCCCCGGGAGTCTCCCTATCTACTTGATCCTCATTAGCTGCCCTAAGTACTTTCCAACTTGAACTTGATAGTTTTAAGTAGTCTTCTTAGTAATTAAGACGACTGACCCTAGCTGGATGTGGTGGTGCATGTGTAATCCCAGCATTTAGGTGACTGAAGCATGAGGTTTGCCTTGAGTTCAAGGCCAGTTTGAGCTTCATAGTGAGTACCACCAGGGCAGCCAGAGCGAATAGTAAGAACTTGTCTAAAAAATAAGACTGTCTCTGATTTTTAAACAATGACTGCACTTTTAGTATCTTAATATTTTTCTGCAATAAACATACCTTATTTTACACACACACACACACACACACACACACACACATGCACACACACGCACACACACAAAGGCTTCCAAAGCTTAAGGGTTGAAGATGTAGCACAGAGGTAGAGTACTTGCCCGGCATATACCAGACCCTGGGTTCAACCTCCAACACTAGAAAGAACACTAGAAAAAAAAAGTTCATACCAGAGTTTAAGGAGTCCCTCAAAGCTTTTTTTGCCTTAGAAATCCCCATTGTTGACAAATAATTAACTGGGAAATTGTTGCTCATGGGCTTTTTCTATCACAATGAGTATATAAGAATAAAAAGAGAAATCTTGGGGACAGAACTTGTGGCCTGGAGCATGCTAGGCAAGCCCTCTACTGCCCAACTACACTCCTGGCCTTGGAAATACATTTTCAAAACATTCTTAAAGGCAACATGCAAATGCCTCCTGGAGGAGGGAAGAATTGCTTCAGCTCCCTTTCTATCCTTGGGGATCACCTTCCAGTCCTTTCAGGTGAGCACTCAATTCATACCCTTTTTATGACATGACCAGGCTAGCTTCCCTCTCCTTCCCTACAAGCAGGCCTTTGGGGAGATTCTGGAGAGAGCCCTTGCCCCAGCGACTCCACCTCTTTGCTTTCTCTGCTGCTCACCCTCCGAGGACACGTGTCACAGACCTCATTCTTTGTTTCCCAGTAAGATCACTGGCCGGGTGTGCAACCTCTGGCTTGAGGCAATCGCCTTGTGCAGTGCAGCGACCCGCACTCTGGAAGCAGCAGGCGGCTTCATTATTCATGCTCTCCGGGAGGTCCAGTTACAAGCACTGTCCACCGAAGGCCCAGATCCAAACCCGCTTAGCCGGTTTTTTTCTTTCCCTGGGCTGTTCCAAGACAGACACACTCAGCCTGACAAAAACACTGAGCATTTCTGTTCCCAGAACTGAGACCAACAAGTCTCTGTGCTAAACTCTTGACTCTGGTTTCCAAGCCTGACTCTGTCCTCTCCCTCCGCCCCTTCCTCCCTTTGCTTCGAAGCTATGGACCATCAAGTTTTAATGCAGTGCTGAGTTGTTGATTAAAACAGCATGCTATTTTCTGAATGTCAAACAACATATGACAATAAGTGGGTAGAGCATATCAGGAAAACTAATGTGCAACTGCTTCTGCACTGGATGCAAATGCTTAAATGGCTGAACTTTAAAAGCGTCCCCGTTCACAAGGAGTCTTAAAACATTAAAATTGATGGTGGTGATTAGTTTGCCTTTCAGAGCAGCAAAATCTGTATAACTGAATCCTCATGGGCTTAGCCATTTTCAGTCTAGCCATATTCACTTGGCTGGCTGGGATGCTGCTTTTGTGTACACGTACAGTATTTAAATATGAGTGCCTGAGGTCCCAAATTAAAACCATATTTTCTTAGCACCACATGTTCCAGCCTTGACAGTATTTATCAAAGGGGAAGCTGCTGGATTTATTAAAGGAAATGAACTTCACCGGGGTCTGGCAAACTCAATCCTGATAGGGAGGTGTGGAGCAGCACTGCAGTTATTGGCTCTAGGCTGTTCGCTGCTGTGGGGACAGTGGGTCCAGTGCTCTAGTCTCCCCACAGCCGGGCCTCAGGGATCTCAACAGATCCAGGCCATTCTTTCCTCAAGGATCTATTAGTATGTTGGTATTCCCTTCTCTGTGAAGTCTTTGCTCCAGACACCCAAGGTCCTTTCTTCCTCCTCTGAACTCTCCAGCCTTGTTCAGGGAACAGGCCTCAGGGTCATCAAGTGGGACCATGGTAGAGATAGAGATTCTAAAGCCCTGTCCCACACCTTCTGCATCTGCATTTCAGGAGATCCCCAGAGGAATCCTGGGCCAGAGCAAGTCTGGGAGCTTTGCTCTACACCTGCTTAACTCCTTTGTCACTAGTTCTCAACAGGAGTCTTGTTAGCCCCTGCAGATATGTTCGAAATGTATATAGGACTTTGTTGGTTATCAATGAGGGGTTTGAGGATGGAGAACTACTGACATTAGTGGGCAAGGTTGGTGCTAAACAGCTTGCAGGGGAAAGGAGCCCATGTGTCACAGACTCTTTAAAGTGCTGCTGGGCTCTCAGATAGGTGAAATGCCTATGTTTAGTTATCTGACCCTGGAACCTAGTTTCTTTTTTACATATACACACAAAGTATCATTTATACAATTTTAATATGCACTGAACCTTCTAGAAATACAACTTCATGAAAGCCTGTTTTGTTTGCTTGAGAACTTTACCTTTGTTAACTAACGGTAATGCTACTCACAGTATAGTTTCCAAGACAATATATCTGTATTGATCTACACTTGTAGCTGTCCCAATTAAAGTGATTTCTTTTTTGGCCTTGCTAGGGATTGATTCTAGAATCTTGAACACGTTAAGCACGTGTTCTACTATTGAACTATAATGCTAGTCCCTCAACACCAGTAACTTTTATATGAATTTTTTTTTAAGACAAGGTCTCACTATATAGCCCTGGCTGGCCCAGAACTCACATGTAGACCAGGCTGCCCTTGATCTCACAGAGATCCACCAGCCTCTGCCTCTCAAGTTCTAGGATTAAAGGTGTGTGCCTCCATACCTGGCTAGAGGAATAATTTTTTATGAGTGCTCTTTGCAAACGTTGCTATTCAGTTATGCAGTGAAATGTGAGTGTGCTGGACAGCTTTAGTTGTCAGCTTGACATACCTGGATAGAAGGAACCTCTGCTGGGGAATTTCCTCCATTGGATGGCCATGCCTGTGGGACATTTTCTTGATTGATGAGTGATATGGGAGGGCCCAGCCCATTGTGGGCAGTGCCACCCCTGAGCAGGTGGTCCTGTGTTATATAAGAAAGGACAGGCCAGGAGAGCAAGCCAGTAAGAAGCCTTCTTCCATGGTCTGTGCTTCAGCTCCTGCCTCCAGGTTCCAGCCTGAGTTCCTACCCTGACTTTCCCTCAGTGATAAACTGTGACCTGGGAGTTGTAAGATAAACTCTTTCCTCCCCAAGTTGATTTTGGTCAGTGTTTTAATCACAGCAATAAGAAAGATACTAAAACAGTGTTTTCGTTTTTTTTTTTTAATTGCAAATTCTTTGCTTTTATATTTTCTTTGTATCAGACTAGGAATTCATGTTCTTCACCTTTTCTCTAAAGCTTCCTTCTCCCAGCCATATGGCTGTGAGTCAGCCACATATCTGACCTCCATGCAGTCTCTAAACCTGAATGGCTTCCATAATTTTCTTCCCTTCTTCCCACTATTCACCTCCTCAAGACAGCTGTCAAGATTATCAGCTCATCTACCCTGAGGATTTTTCTTCCCATAGTTTTCCATCCCCCTCCTTGTTTGATTTCTACCCTTGTTGGGCCCCATTAGCTTTATGTACCCTGAGTCTCATGGCACCCTGTCTAATTCAATTTTTCAAAAGTCACATACAGGACACCATTAAAATCGCCACCGAGTCCTGGTCCAGTACCAAACTATCCCTAATACCTTCTCCGATTTTGATGACACTCACCCCTTAAAAGACAAAGGGGGAGATGTTGGGATAAGTTGAGAGTGCCTGGAATGTAGAGCATGGCCACCAGGCTGGATACTTCCTAGTGAGGGAGGCAGGAAGCTGGCCTGCTCCAGTCTAGGGACACTGTCTCTTACCCAGCAACCCTGAAGCAAAACCATTAAGCCTCTAATCCTGTAATCCTAACCATGCCCCTTGTAGATTATGTGACCAGAGGACAGGATAAAGGCCACATAGCCTTAGTGCTCCCCTCCCACTCCCCATCTGCCTGCCCGCCAAAAACCCAAACTCTTTGCCTGCGAAGCTTTCCTATATAAACCTCTGCTTCTACCATAATAAACAAACTGTCCACTGACACAGCCTCCGAGGGGTGTTTTCTCCCATTGTACTTGATAGGAATGTTGGGATGGAGAGCGAGTGGTGCGGATGGAGGAGGCACCGAGGCACAGATAGAATTCTCAGTGGGGTACAGCTTTATTTCACATGGGGCACCTTTCCCTCGGGGAAGGGAAAGATGCCAGGGAAGGGCAGGGAAGGAAAAGATGTCAGGGAAGGGCAGGGAAGGGAAAGCTGTAGAAGGGGAGAGTGTTTGGGGGAAAAAATCAGGGAGGGGGAAGCAGGAAAAGCAGGGTTTGTAAACCTGGCTCCGTTCAGTCTGCCAGGTAGGATTAGGGTCTGGAAATGTTTACTTTTTCCCTCTTAAGATAAGGGAAAAGCTGCTGTGTTAAACAGCTTCTAAAATCTCTGGTTAACAGGTAGAATCTGCTTATCTTGTCTTTGGAGATCAGAGGAAAGGCAGGCTGCTTCTCAGCAGTTTGTCCTTCTTGACCTCAAAGGTCAAGGTGCTTATCAGCTAAGTTCCCTTTTCCAGGCTCCAAAGTCTGTATGTCCCTGTTGGGGAGAGGGGGGCTGCTATTGGAACCCTAATAATCTCTACTTAACAAGGAATTCAAAAATTCAAAATCAACATTTAAGTAGCACTATGTGTTATAATGATATTGACAAACTGAAACTCATCCATCATACAACACTGGCCAATTCTAGCATTAAAAACAATGTGAAGAGTTATCCTTTTGTTATGCAATCAAGTCGGAATGCCTTTGGAGTACATGCGGTACTATCTGAGGGTTTAATAAGCTTCTACAATTGAAACATGGAAGACTTTCAGACTGTTGTTAGGAACAAAGAATGACTTAGTGCCCAAGAAGCCCTGTGTCTCATACCAGGGAAACAGTTGGTACCACCCATCTTTACTTTTGACAATATTGAGATGAAAATTAATGCACTAGGAATTCATTATACTGGTTTTGAATTGACTGTATTGGAATTTAACTACTCATGATTTATTTCAAGAAAACAGAGGACGTTCAAACTATTCTCAAAAGAACTGTCTTAGTTTCTTTCTCGTATTCTTGTGATAAAATACACTGAAAAAAAAACAGTCTTATAGAGAAAGTTTATTCTGGCTCACAATTCAAGTGTACAGTCAGTCCATCATGGTGGGGAGGCCAAGGGAGCATAAGCTTGAAGTAGCAGGTCACATTACATCCACAATCAGAAAGGAGGATGGAATGAATACATGTGCTCAGCTCATTTTCTCCTTTTTATTCAGTCAAAGACCCCAGCCAGGGAAAGATGTCACCCACTTTTAGGTCTTCCCACCTCAGTTAACCTAACCAAATCCCTCAAAGGTATGCCTGGAGGTTTGTCTCCTGGGTGATTTCAGATCCTGTCAAGTTAACAGTTAACAGTATCACAAGAAGGTTCAGCTTGGGCAATTTAGTGAGACCCTATCTTAAAATAAAAAGTTAAGCTGGGCGTGGTGGCACATGCCTTTAATCCCAGCACTTGGGAG
>NW_008353027.1:4587150-4589579 GCF_000622305.1 Nannospalax galili
TATCTTATCTTTGGAGGTCAGAGGAAAGGCAGGCTGCTTCTCAGCAGAGTTTGTTCTTCTTGACCTCAAAGGTCAAGGTGCTTATCAGTCAGTTCCCTTTTTTGGGATCCAAAAGCCTGTAGGTCCCTGTTGGGGAGGGGGGAAGCTGCTGCTGTTTGGAACCCTAACAATAATAATAATAATAAATTTAAAAAAATAAAAAGTTAAAAGAGAACTGAACATATACTAAATGATAATCTGATTGCCCATCAATCCCCAACACTGGAAAAACAAAAACAATACAGAACAGAATTGTGAGAAATGTTTCTTCTTAAGCTACTCAGTCTGTCTTGTTTTGTTATAGCAGGTCAGATGGACTAAGGCAATGTGTATTTCTTGGGACAAATTCTATAAGCACAGTCATTTTAGTCATATTAGATAATTGATAGTGTGATTATCATTCTGTAGAGAATCTGGATTTCAATCTGCTAACAGGTGATGGGTCGTCTCACCACCCCAGCTTCATTTTCCTCTCATCTGTAGAAAGAGAAAATGAACTAGATTGGTAGTTCGCAAACTTGACTGTTCCTGGGGAAGTTTTTCAAAGCTACATAGTTCACTGGACTCATCTACTCCAAATATGCTGAAATAGACTCTGAGAATGGAAATCAGACATTATAGAGCTTGACATGCATTGGGTCATTCTTATAGGTTATCGAGTTTGCCTTTTAGACTTTAGTTTTTATTTATTTTAGGTGTATGACTGTCTTGTCTACATGTATGTAAGTGAATCCATGCATTAGATGCCCATGGAGGCCAGAAGAGGGCATTGGATCCCCTGGAACTGGAGTTACAGATGGAGACTAACAACTATCTGTAACTCCAGTTCCATGGGATCCAATGCCCTCTTCTGTGCAGACATTGCACAACACAGGTGCACTTACATACATTCAGGCAATACCATCATAAACATAAAATAATAAATAAGAATTTTTTAAATCATTAAGCCAGGATGGGGTGAGGTGGGAGGGGAACAGAGCATTTTGAACATTCGGCAAACTTTGAACTGAACTTTAGTGACGCAGGAAGCTCAATACCAGGTGTGACTCAGTGTCAACAAAAGGTGCTGTCTACCCTCTGTCCTTCCCTACTGGCTGGCACAGGCCTGAAATTCCTTCCTAGAACCTTTCCCTTACTCCATAACTAGCAATAAACGTCCTAGAGAAGGATAAAGCAGTTGCTTACATCTTATCTCAGTAAGCAACAATGACAATGAGGGAGACATTCATGGAAAGAATTTTCATAGGAATGAGTTGTCAGGGGCTGCAGCAGAGATGGAAAAAGATGTTTCAGAAAGGGAAGCTAGGGCTGAAGCAAACAATCTCCTTCATAATTTTGTCAAAAAGAGGCTGTCCAGAAGCTGGAGAGATGACACAGAGGTTAAGAGCACTGGCTGCTCTTGCAGAGGACCTGGGTTGGGTTCTCAGCACTGACATGTGGCTAACAATCACCGTAACTCCAGCTCCAGGGGATGGGATCCGATGCCCTCTTCTGGCCTCCATGGGCATTACATACATGTGGTACACTTACATACATGCAGGCAAAACACTCATGCACATAAAATGTACAGTCAGTCCATCATGGTGGGGAGGCCAAGGGAGCATAAGCTTGAAGTAGCAGGTCACATTACATCCACAATCAGAAAGGAGGATGGAATGAATACATGTGCTCAGCTCATTTTCTCCTTTTTATTCAGTCAAAGACCCCAGCCAGGGAAAGATGTCACCCACTTTTAGGTCTTCCCACCTCAGTTAACCTAACCAAATCCCTCAAAGGTATGCCTGGAGGTTTGTCTCCTGGGTGATTTCAGATCCTGTCAAGTTAACAGTTAACAGTATCACAAGAAGGTTCAGCTTGGGCAATTTAGTGAGACCCTATCTTAAAATAAAAAGTTAAGCTGGGCGTGGTGGCACATGCCTTTAATCCCAGCACTTGGGAGGCAGAGGCAGGCAGATCTTTGTGAGTTCAAAGCCAGTCTGGTCTACATATTGAGTTCCAGGACAGCTGGGCTACCCTGTCTCAAAAAGACTGAAGGGGAAAAAAAAAAAAAAACCTCAAGTAATTTCAACTGACAGCAAAATTTGGGAGCACTGAAATAGTCCCCTCTTTTCTTTGCAGAGGAGAATGCTATTTGAAGATTTATATAAAAAGTCTAGGGCTGGAGAGTTGGCTCAGCGGCTAAAAGCACAGGCTGCTCTTCCAGAAGACCTGGTTCAGTTCCCAGCACCCATGTCAGGCAGCTCACAACTGCCTTTAAGTCCAGTTCCAGGGGGATCTGACGCCTCTGGTCTCCTCAGACACCTGCACTCATATGCACGTAGCCACACATAGACACACAAAAATATATAGAATTTAAAATAAGATAAACCTTTAAAAAATAAAATGAAATT
>NW_008353027.1:4593380-4595004 GCF_000622305.1 Nannospalax galili
AAGATTTTAGGGTTACCTCTTCAGAGGGGGGAATGTTGGAGGGGAGGGAGTGGGCATGGATTTGATCAAAACACCGTATATGCATATATGAAATTCTCAATAAAGTTTTTGTAAAAATTAAAAAAAAATCTTTAGGGGGCTGGAGAGATGGTTCAGTGGTTAAAAGCACTGGCTGCTCTTGCAGAGGACCTGGGTTCAATTCCTAGCACCTACACGGAGACTAACAACTATCTGTAACTCCAGTTCCATGGGATCCAATGCCCTCTTCTGTGCAGACATTGCACAACACAGGTGCACTTACATACATTCAGGCAATACCATCATAAACATAAAATAATAAATAAGAATTTTTTAAATCATTAAGCCAGGATGGGGTGAGGTGGGAGGGGAACAGAGCATTTTGAACATTCGGCAAACTTTGAACTGAACTTTAGTGACGCAGGAAGCTCAATACCAGGTGTGACTCAGTGTCAACAAAAGGTGCTGTCTACCCTCTGTCCTTCCCTACTGGCTGGCACAGGCCTGAAATTCCTTCCTAGAACCTTTCCCTTACTCCATAACTAGCAATAAACGTCCTAGAGAAGGATAAAGCAGTTGCTTACATCTTATCTCAGTAAGCAACAATGACAATGAGGGAGACATTCATGGAAAGAATTTTCATAGGAATGAGTTGTCAGGGGCTGCAGCAGAGATGGAAAAAGATGTTTCAGAAAGGGAAGCTAGGGCTGAAGCAAACAATCTCCTTCATAACTTTGTCAAAAAGAGGCTGTCCAGAAGCTGGAGAGATGACACAGAGGTTAAGAGCACTGGCTGCTCTTGCAGAGGACCTGGGTTGGGTTCTCAGCACTGACATGTGGCTAACAATCACCGTAACTCCAGCTCCAGGGGATGGGATCCGATGCCCTCTTCTGGCCTCCATGGGCATTACATACATGTGGTACACTTACATACATGCAGGCAAAACACTCATGCACATAAAATAAAATTAAATAAATTTTCAAAAAAAGGTCGCCAAGACTAACCAAACTGTTTTCCTGGAAATAGGGCCCCTTCCCCATTCCTTTGTGCTGTGGACTGAATGTTTGTGATTGTGCTAGATAGCTTTAGTGTCAACTTGACACACCTGGGTTGAGGGAGCCTCAATTGGGGAATTTCCTTCATTGGACTGGCCTGTGGCCATGTCTATGGGGTGCCTTCTTGATTGTTGAGTGATGTGGGAGGGCCCAGCCCACTGTGGGTGGTGCCATCCCTGGGCAGGTGGGCCTGTGTTGCATAAGAAAGCAGGCTGAGCAGGGGCCAGGGGAGCAAGCCAGTAAGCAGCAATCCTCCAAGGCCTGTGCTCCAGCTCCTGCCTCCAGGTTCCTGCCCTGAGTTCCTACCTTGGGCTCCCTAATGAACTGTGACCTGGAAGATGTAAGCCGAATAAACCCTTTCCTCCCCAAGTTAGTATTGGTCAGACTGTTTTGTCACAGCAATGAAGAAACAGACTAGGACAGAGGAGTATGAGACTCGGACGAGTTAGCTTTCCTCTTCATGCCTGAGTGTCCTCAGAGTAGTTGATCCCTCCTCAGTCATCTGCTGTTCATGTCATGGAAAGTACATAGCAGCTTACAGAGGTTCAATG
>NW_008353027.1:4595688-4597011 GCF_000622305.1 Nannospalax galili
AACATATACTAAATGATAATCTGATTGCCCATCAATCCCCAACACTGGAAAAACAAAAACAATACAGAACAGAATTGTGAGAAATGTTTCTTCTTAAGCTACTCAGTCTGTCTTGTTTTGTTATAGCAGGTCAGATGGACTAAGGCAATGTGTATTTCTTGGGACAAATTCTATAAGCACAGTCATTTTAGTCATATTAGATAATTGATAGTGTGATTATCATTCTGTAGAGAATCTGGATTTCAATCTGCTAACAGGTGATGGGTCGTCTCACCACCCCAGCTTCATTTTCCTCTCATCTGTAGAAAGAGAAAATGAACTAGATTGGTAGTTCGCAAACTTGACTGTTCCTGGGGAAGTTTTTCAAAGCTACATAGTTCACTGGACTCATCTACTCCAAATATGCTGAAATAGACTCTGAGAATGGAAATCAGACATTATAGAGCTTGACATGCATTGGGTCATTCTTATAGGTTATCGAGTTTGCCTTTTAGACTTTAGTTTTTATTTATTTTAGGTGTATGACTGTCTTGTCTACATGTATGTAAGTGAATCCATGCATTAGATGCCCATGGAGGCCAGAAGAGGGCATTGGATCCCCTGGAACTGGAGTTACAGATGGTTTTCATGTGGGTGCCAGGACCTGAACCAGGTCCTCTGGAAGAACACTCAGTGCTCTTAACTGTTGGGCCATCTCTCCAGCCCTCTTTTAGACTTTAGTATGCATATGGATCAGTGGTAGGTCATTGTAGGATGCAGATTTGATTTCTTGAATATAAGTGGTACCTGAGAGCCTGCATTCTAACAAGCTCCCAAATGATGCTAATACTGCAGATCCAGGAACCACATTTTCAGTAGCTAAGAACAAAGCTTGTCCATCTCTTTCACCTAAATATTCTTGAACAACTGCAAGAAAGTCACAATATATAAGATGATCCATTAATGATAGTCCCCACTTAGCATAACATGACCTAGCTAAGTTCAATTGGCATGGTAGAATATGGAATTTTTTCCTTTAGTTATAAATTTTATTTTATTACTTTTTTAATTTTTACATAAACTTTATTGAGAATTTCATATATGCATATATGGTGTTCTGATCAATGTTGGATCCCTCCCCTCCAACACTCCCCCCTCTGAAGAGGTAACCCTAAAATCTTGTAAGTATTAGATACAAGCTCCCAAATACTTTTGACATTTTTGGCCTTGGAGCAGAGTATGTTGCTAACAGGCCCAAGGACATTCTGACTTTTAGCCAAGAAACTGGCTACATTTCTTTGGTGTCTTTTTACCCTAACTGCCTAGCCAATTCCTACCTCTTCT
>NW_008353027.1:4600310-4605547 GCF_000622305.1 Nannospalax galili
GCTTTAGTGTCAACTTGACACACCTGGGTTGAGGGAGCCTCAATTGGGGAATTTCCTTCATTGGACTGGCCTGTGGCCATGTCTATGGGGTGCCTTCTTGATTGTTGAGTGATGTGGGAGGGCCCAGCCCACTGTGGGTGGTGCCATCCCTGGGCAGGTGGGCCTGTGTTGCATAAGAAAGCAGGCTGAGCAGGGGCCAGGGGAGCAAGCCAGTAAGCAGCAATCCTCCAAGGCCTGTGCTCCAGCTCCTGCCTCCAGGTTCCTGCCCTGAGTTCCTACCTTGGGCTCCCTAATGAACTGTGACCTGGAAGATGTAAGCCGAATAAACCCTTTCCTCCCCAAGTTAGTATTGGTCAGACTGTTTTGTCACAGCAATGGAGAAACAAACTAGGACAGTGACCCTCAAAAATTCATGTTGAAACCTAATCTTAAGAATTGAGGCCTTTAGAGGATGACAAAAATCATAAGAGCTTTAGTCATGAATGGGATAGTTGGAAGGGAGTCAATGCCTTTTTCTGGCCTCTGAGGGCATCAAGTATGCACATAGTAATACATATATGACTGCAGGCAAACACTCATACACATAAAATAAAAATAAAATTTTTAAAAAAGAGGCTTTATCAGAGAGTTGCTTTTTTACCCTGGCACTCTCACCATGTGAAGGCACAGTGTTTAAGGTACCATCTTGGAGCACACAACATTCCTCACAAGACACCAAACTTACCACACCTTGAATTTGAACTTCCCAGGCATTAGAATTATGAAAAATAAATTTTTATTATTCATCAATTATCTCGCATCAGGTGTTTTGTTATAGAAGCATCAATGGACTAAGACACTCTGTTCACCACTTGTCATTAGGTAAGAGGCCTTTGGGTGTTCTAGATCTGATGATAACAGTTTCCTTACACACTCACACAGAGAAGTGAGAATGTAGGAATGGGTCATGGAAAGAGAAGGGTCATGCTGAGAGGCACACTGAGCTGACCACAGTAGCTGGAGGAGGGGAGGGAGAAAGGATCAGACAGGAGAACTGTGATGGACATGAGAAAGAGGAAGGAGTGGGGAGCCCTGGCAGAGAAGGAGCCACCACTGAGCAGCTGCTCAGGCTCCACTCAGCAAGGCTACCTTCTCATAACCTTCTATAACCACCTGAGAGGTTGGGGCCGCCAGTTAAAGACACATACACAAGGCTGAGGCAATTCATCTTCCTCCGAACAATTTAGACTTTCGGTCTTCCTGGCAAACATGTGAGCCTCATAATACCCCCAATCATGGAGAAGAGCAGGAAGCTGAAGGATCTTTTTGTCTAGCTGCTGCCCAGACGATATTACCTCTGGACATGTGACTTTTTTACAACATGGAACAGTTTCTAAAAGCAGGGGACAGACTGGACATCTACAAGACACTAAAGATGGTACCTCTTAATTGATTTGTTGGAAAAGGGAGGGG
This sequence comes from Nannospalax galili, assembly GCF_000622305.1. Taxonomy (NCBI): domain Eukaryota; kingdom Metazoa; phylum Chordata; class Mammalia; order Rodentia; family Spalacidae; genus Nannospalax; species Nannospalax galili. The sequence goes on from NW_008353027.1 coordinate 4,601,763, forward strand.
CAGGGAAAAGCTTGAGAATGTAGACTGTTAAGGCCAGAGAAGTGAAGCTCCTGTTTAAATTATGTCTACACATTTGCGTAAACCACATGACCCATTGAGTATTAATGGACATGCAGACGCAAAAGTGAATGCTCAATTAAATCATGTAAAGGTAAAGGAAACTTCAGATCCACTGAAGCCTGCAGGCCTGGCTGACAGACGCTGTGCAGGCTGGCTGCCTAGAAATGAATGGAAGGACTCTTTTTCCTGGTGACTTGGGGCAAATATACTTGGAACAAAGTCTCCCTGTTGAACCTAGAGAATGGAGTCCATTTATGTTGAAGGGGAAAGGGGAATTTAATTTTGTTCACTTCAGAGTGCTTTAGAACAAATGAGAGCCATATAACCTAAGGATTTTGGCACTAAAAGGGAATTTAGATCAATTAATTAATATTCATCATTTTATTCAGTTTTTAAAATGATGTGTGTGATATATGCATGTTTGTTTGTGTATGTGTGTCCACATGTGTATAAGTGTGCCCACGTGAGTGAATATGCATGTGGAGATGATCTCAGGTGTCTTTCTCAATCACTTTTCCCATCCTATATTTGAGACAGGGTCTCTCAGTTAACCCAGAGCTTACTGATTTGGCAAGACTAGCTGGCTGGCAAGCCTGGAAATCAGTTCTGCCTCCCCAACCCTAGGAATGCAGGTGCACTCCCATGCCTGGCTTTCTACATGGCTGCTGGAGATCTGACTCAGATCCTCATGCTTGTACGGCAAACACTTTTCTGATGGTGCCATCTCTCCAGCTCTCCATATTTGACGTTTAGGAAAGCTGAAGCTAAAAAAGGAAAGCAATTTGTAAAAACTCACTAATGGCTACTCAGCTTTCCATCGCTTTTTGTCTGTTTTATTCAGTACAGGACCCCAGCCCATGGGATGGTACTACACACATTCAAGATGCATCTTCTCCATTTCAGTTTATCCATTCTAGAAATTCCATCATACACACCCAACTGTGTGCCTCACTGATGCCCTAGAGATTGTTTTTAGCTGGCTCATGGTTTCAGGAGCATCAGTCCATGTTTGCTAGACCCAAAGGCTTTGGGTCGATAGTGATGCAGGGCCCATCATGGCAAAAGTATGATAGAGGAAAGCTGCTTACATCATGGCAGTCAAGAAGGAAAGAGTCAGAGAAAGGGGCCAAGGTCCCCCAAAGACCCTTCAGGACACCTTTCTCCAGTGACCTACTCTCTCCAAATAGGCCCTAATTCCTAATTGTCCACTAAGCTATGAATCCATCAATGGATTAATCCATTGAAAAGGTTAATGCTGTCCCAATTCAGTCACCTCTGAAGGCCCACCCCTGAACATTGCTGTACTGGGGGACCAAGCCTCAGTACACGAGTCTTTGTGAGATACTTCATTTCTATACCATAACTACTTATAAATTCTTGGCACTTTTGAGTTTAAAATCTACCTGACTTCCTTCTGCCTGCCACCTCCATGGGGAACATGGTATTGTTTTTGTTTTGTTCTAACTTGTAAGTTTTCTGAGAGCCTTTGAATTATCCAGTTTACAATCACCTAGCCTTACTTCTCAGCTCACCAGCCAGGGATGGATGAGGCTTCCATCTACGCTGTCCACTGAGAGGCTCAAAGTCAAGTGGAATCAGAATCCTTGCTGGGTTCATGGTAGGCTGAAAAAGGCACCTTATGTTCATGAATTTACAATGACTGCACAAGAACTCTATTCTAAAGGCTGTGAGTGGAAATAGAAACTCACTGGACCCAACTAATCATTCAGCCCATGCCAAGCAAGCCCAGCATAAATAGATACAGGTGTAAATGGAACTCTGGGTCTAAGATTGGTTTTATATGGGATATGATCCTATAATAGAAAACATCAGTGGGCTCCCACGGTTAGACACAGTAGAGACTATATGTCTCCACCCTGAGAATGTTGCTACCAAACAAGCTTTTTACAATAAAAGCAAGTTTCAAGGCAAGCATTGTGGTATGTGCTTGTAATCCTAGACTAGAGAGACAGAGGTAGGAGTTCAAAGCTACAGGGCTGCACAGCAAGACCCTGACTCAAAAAGAAAAATAAGAGGGGGGTGTGGCTGGAGAAATGGCTCAGTGGTTAAGAGCACTGGCTGCTCTTGAAGAAGTCCTGGGTTTAATTCCTAGCACTTTAATTCATCCACTACTAAGGCCTTTGTTAAGTACCAAATAAAATTAAATCTAAAAACAACTCTATGGTTCAGAAAAGATTTCTCTTCCTCTTTTCCTCCTACAAAGCATTGCTGTCATAGGCCTAATCATTTAAAGAATCTTTCTCGGGGCTAGAGAGATGGCTCAGCAGTTGAGAGCACTAACTGCTTATCTCTCTTAATTTAGTATCCCAGGTGATGTAACCAGAGTCCTAGGCCAGAGGCCTAACTCTGGGGATTCCAACATGTCAGGTCTAGTCATTCACCCCCACAGAAAGCTAATACAAGTAATGGTGAAAAGCTAAGAAAGGTGTTTGTGGTGGCTTGAGTGAGACTGTCTCCCATAGGCTCCAAGTATTTGAACACTTTGTCTCCAATTGGTGGTGCTGTTTGGGGAGGGGTGGTTAGGAGGTATAGCCTTGTCAGAGGAAGCATGTTGAACTTTGAAGCATGGGGACGAACTTTGAGAGTTCATAGTCACACCTCATGCCTAGTTTCACACTCTCTGCTCCTGTGCCTGCTTGAAGATGCAAGCCCTCAGCTTTCTAAACGCTCTGGCCACCTCTGCTGCCATGCCTCTCTGACATGACAGACTGTCAGCCCTCTGGAACCATAAGCCAAGTAAACTCCAAGTTGTGTTCATCGTGGTTTTTTATCACGGCAACAGAAAATTAATACAGAGTTTAATCAAAATAGCTATTTGGGGAAGGCAGAAAGTAAGCATTTCAGCCCATCTTTGAGGTATTGGCATAAAGTTTTGGTTGAAATAGAGGAAGAATTGGGACAGGAAGCAAGAGGTATGCATGATTAAGCAGTCTTAGTCAAAGTGTGGTCTCATTGATCATTATCTCAGTTCTGGTTCTGCAAGACAGTCTAAAAAAGTCCTTATTGTCTAAGGGACAACTTGATTCCCATGCTTTATGATTGTTCCTACTAGGCCTGTGAGCTGTGACCTGCCTGTGAAGCTCTGCTTTTTCTCTGGTTTCTAAGGTGACTGCAGGTTTGGGACAATAGCTGAACACCGTCAAGTCCCGTTTGGGGAGTGTAAAACAGAACATTGCAAATGTTGACAGAAGGAAGCCTCTGTTACTGGTATCTGTGTGCCCTCCACCCTGAAGGCAGACAAGGCATGTTAAGTATTACCAGTTTTCAGAGGCACTCCTTGCTCCCTGAGAGGTTGCCTTGCTCATGTGCAGTTAAGAAGGCGTCTGACCCAAAGTGTCAACACAAAGGAGACAGATGCAAACTGAGAGCAGGGAGGCCACGCTCTCAAAGTTACCCTTTGGGTCCAAGTGAGGACTCATTGCTTTCTCACAGTTTCTAAGTGCTCTGAGTACAATATTGAAAAGAGGTTTTTTAATAAAAAATCTTAGTGGCTGGTAGGGGCTGCTCTAGGGGGCAGGAATTCTGGGAAGGAAAAGCATATTATCTTTTTTATTTTCTTGGTCTTTTTCGAGACAGGGTCTCCCTGTAGCCTCAGCTGTCCTAGAACTCACTATGTAGACCTGGACTCGAACTCACAGAGATCCACCTGCTTCTGCCTCCCAAGTGCTGGGATTAAAGGTGTGTGCCACCATGCCCAGCCATTG
>NW_008353027.1:4610680-4611888 GCF_000622305.1 Nannospalax galili
GTTGAGAGCACTAACTGCTTTTGCAGAGGACCCAGGTTTGATTCCCAGCACCCACATGGCAGCTACGACCCATCCTTAACTCAAGTTCCAGGAGAATCCGAAGTCCTCTTCTGATCTCCGCGGCATTGCACAATATGGGTGCAGTCACATACATGCAAGCAATATACTCATACACATAAAATAAACAGTTTCTAAGTGCTCTGAGTACAATATTGAAAAGAGGTTTTTTAATAAAAAATCTTAGTGGCTGGTAGGGGCTGCTCTAGGGGGCAGGAATTCTGGGAAGGAAAAGCATATTATCTTTTTTATTTTTTTGGTCTTTTTCGAGACAGGGTCTCCCTGTAGCCTCAGCTGTCCTAGAACTCACTATGTAGACCAGGCTGGCCTTGAACTCACAGAGATCCGCCTGCCTCTGGGATTAAAGGTGTGTGCCACCATACCCTACAAAAGAAAAATGAGGAAGAACCCAATATAAGGCATGTACCACCATACCTGGCAAAGAAACTCTGATGGACTCTCATATGAATATTTGAAAATTGCCCTGTTCTGACTTTTTTCTAGTTCCCTGTCTAGAACTTGTAATGCTAATTACTCTTGCCTTTACTTCTCCTTCACATCTCCTATTCACGATTCAAGGACTTTCTTCTCCCTTTGGAGACAAGAGTTAGGCAACTTGGGAGTCTTTTAGATAGACCCACTGAAGGGGTACCCCAACTGCCTCACCCTGCATCCCTGTTCAGCATGGAAGAAGGCAGAGTGGTCTGCGTCCCTATTCCCTATTGGCAATTTTAGTAACCCCTTCAGAGGATGGCGTGATAAGAATAGGAGGTAGGTAATGGCTAGGCAGTTAGGGTAAAAAGACCCCAAAGAAATGTAGCCAGTTTCTTGGCTAAAAGTCAAAATGTCCTTGGCCCTGTTAGTAACACACTCTGTTCCAAGGCCAAAAATGTCAAGTGTTTGGGAGCTTGTAACTAATCCTTAAAAGATTTTAGGGTTACCTCTTCAGACGGGGGAAAGTTGGAGGGGAGGGAGTGGGCATGGATTTAATCAAAACACTTTATGTGCATGTATGAAATTCTCAAAGTTTTTGTAAAAATTAAAAAAAAAATTTTAAAGTTAAATCTGCCAAGGCCAGCCTGGTCTACATAGTAAGTTCCAGAACAGCTGGGCTACAGGGAGACCCTGTCTCAAGAAGACCAAAAAAAAAG
>NW_008353027.1:4616847-4621076 GCF_000622305.1 Nannospalax galili
TGCACGAGATGGGTGCACTTATCTACACACAGGCAATACATGCATACACATAAAATTAAAATAATAAATAAAATATTTTTTTAAAAAGTCTTTCTCTGACCTTCCTGGGACATCATTTCCTCATAGGGTAATAAATCACAGAGGCTAAAGACTGTGTCTACCCAAAGCCCTTCTATATTCTGGACCTGTCTTTAGTACCCAAGATCCCAGAATTCCCTGTTATGAGACCCTGAACCCATTTCAGATCTGTTCCCACTACTGAGACCCGAGAATGGCCTGCCCCATGGCTGTGCTTATTCCTAGGCCTGAGGAGTAGCCAGCAGATGATTGTAAACATAGAATGGAACATGCAGACAGGGTGTCTTCAACATGGGACCGAGTTGTGGGGAGAGTAGACAGAGTAGTTCAGATTTAAATTGTCTCCCCAAAGCTCATGTGTTGGAGGCTTGGGCCCCACTGCAGCAGTGTTCCGACCTTTGGGAAGTGATTGGATCATGAAAACCCTAACCTCATCAACAAATCAATCCACTGATGAATTTTTAGATTAATGGCCTGTAAGGGGGAAACTTGAGGAGATGAGACTACCTGAAGAAATAAGTCATTAGGGGTAAGCCCTTAAAGGCTCTCTCTCACTCTCTCTCTCCTCCTCCTCCTCCTCTTCCTCCTCCTCCTCTTCCTCTTCCTCTTCCTCTTCCTCCTCCTCCTCCTCCTCCTCCCCCCCCACTTCCTCCATTACCTCCTCTTCCTCCTCTTCTTCTTCCTGGCCACCACCATGAGATGAGCAGACAGTGTTGTCTTGTGTAGCCCAGCTTGGCCTTGAGCTGGTGATCTTCCTGCCTCAACCTCCCAAGTACTGAGATCACAAGTATGCCACCTTGCCTAGCTTTATTTCATTCTTATACTTACACTCATGAATAGGATGTGATTGTTGGGTTTATAGTTATAAATAGATGAGTGTATTGCCTGCATGTGTATAAGTACACCCATGTTGTGCAGTGCCCACAGAGGACAGAAGAGGGCGTCAGATCCCCTGGAACTGGAGTTACAGCCGGTTGTTAACCGCCATGTGGGTGCTGAGATTTGAGCCTGGGTCTTCTGCAAGAACAGCCAGTGCTCTTAACTGCTGAATTCTTTAAGTTAATTTTCTCGGGTACTCAGTTACAACAACAAAAACCTATCAAAGCAGAGAAGGGGTCCTCTAGGGAAATTAGAACAAACCTAAAGAGTCTAAAAGTTCTATATTCAAACAGTATTCTGGGTTTTTTTCCCCCCAAAGATAAATTTTCCAAGGTAAGAGTATGAAATATATTCTATACTATAGTTTCTTAGCTAGCTTTTAGAGCTTTTAAAATTTTAGACGTATGGTGTTGGAGTCTTGATTTGTGCTCTTGTCCCACCCTGCAAATGTTGGAGCAGGCTTTGTGAAGCAAATAGACACTGGATTTCTATGGTTAGGTGGTGTTTAGCAAGCAGGGGTGGTCTTATCCTTGGTAACATCACATCAGAGATCTCTAGATCCCTAAATCTACATTGATAGCATAATTGTTAGGCATGTTATTGTTTTTTGTTTTTTGGGTATTTTTTTGAGACAAAGTCTTGCTATGTAGTCCAAGCTAGACTTGAATTTCCACACCCAGCTTGCATGTCAAGTTTATTTTTTTTTTTTGTCTTTTTGAGACAGGGTCTCCCCGTAGCCGCAGTTGGCCTGGATTCGCTATGGAGACCAGGCTGGCCTCGAACTCACAGAGATCCACCTGCCTCTGCCTCCCCAAGTGCTGGGATTAAAGGTGTGCATCACCACACCCAGCGCATGTCATTTTTTACTCCTTACTGTGATGGTTAATCTTCATTGTGATCTTGACTAGATTTAGAATCACCCAAGAGATACACTTCTAGATATGTCTATGAGGTGTTTCCAAAGAAGTTTAAAGAGTGAAGACCCACTCTCAATACGGCTGGCACCATCCCATCAATGTGGGATTGTACACCAAATAAAAAGGGAAAAAAGGAAGAAGCAGGCTGAACACCAGCACTCCTCCCTCTTTGCTTTCTGACTGAGTTTGCAATGTGGGCAGCCACCATACATTCTTGCTGCCATGTTTCCTTGTACAATGGACTGTATCCCCTCAAACTGTGAGCCAAAATCAATCTTTGTTCTCTTTAAATTGCTTTTGGTCACAGCCATGAAGAAAATAACTAATATATTTATCCTTACAGGGCAGTCAGCCCTATTAGGTGACTCCTACTCCCCTCACAAATATCTACAAGTTACACTGAATCAAGAAGTACTTCTACTATTTTATATACAAATAAAACAACCTAAATTACTGACATAGACTAGAATGTATTTGCATAGTTTAGACATTAACAAACCTACTTAAGAAAATAAGAGCAAATTGGGGTGGTGGGGAGTGACCTGGGGAGATGGTTCAGTGTGTAAACTGCTTGCCATGCAAGCATAAGGACAAGAGTGAGAATCCCCAGAACCCATGTAAAAGTCAGATGGACATGGAAGCCTACGTGTAATCCCAGCACACAGCACACAGAAGGCCAAGGCTCCCTAGAGCAAGCTGGCTAGCCAAATTAGCCAAAAGGGAAAACTCTGGATTCAGGGAGAGACTCTGCCTCAATATATAGGGTGGAGAGCAATTGAAGAAGATATCCATTTTCAATGTGGAGCTTCCACAAGCATATGTGCACACAATGAATACACATATGTATTCACATCATATACACACATACACACACACATGCGTATATATGCAAAAGAAGAGAGTAGATTAAGGTTAATTTGTTCCCACACATTGCATTTCCATGCTAGGGTAATAAAAGAATAAATGATTCCAAATACAGCATAACAGCCATCCTCCCAGGGTCCTCTCTTTGTTCCTAAACTGGAAGAACCTAAGTGGTGACTGTGGCATCAAGCCCCAGGGGCCAGAACCAAGGGGCACGTCACCTCAGTGTGTCAGCAATCTTTCTTCTTCCTTTTTCTCTTCTTCCTTCTCTCTGTCCTTTCATTCTATTTTCTCTTTTGAGACAGGGTCTCATGTAGCACAGGCTGGCCTCTATCTTACTAGGTAGCCCAGGCTGGTCTTGAACTCCTGGTCCTCCTGCCTTCACCTCCTAAGTGTTGGGATTATAGATGTACCCTCATTATACCTGGTTTATATGGTGCTAGGGATGGAACCCAGGGTTTCCTGTTTACTATGCAAGCTCTCTACCAACTGAGCTACATCCCTAGCTCCCCCATCCTTCTCTCCTCTCCTTTCGACCTCTTCCTTTCCCTCTTTTTTGAGACAGGATATCACTATACAGCCAGATTAGCACTGAATTCGAGGTCCTCCTGACATTGTCTCCTGAGAGCTGGGATTATAGGTATGGGTCACTCTTCTTGGCCAAACAAATACTCTTTCACTCAGCAAACAACTTGTTCCAGGCCTATGTCCAGGCTTGGGGTTCCAAGATACTTACTGTATAATATTTACATAATTTCTGTTTTATTCCATGCCAAGTCTACAAGTTAAACAATTCCTCTTTATCTGCTCTTGTGTTACAAGACCTAAGAACTTTCTATTAATATCTGCTTAGGGGTTTTCCACAAGCAGGTCTAGCCATGACCACCATGTGTTGATTTTCCAACTCTTTACTCTTCATATAAACCTAGGTTATGATGATCATTGTTTTTCAGCATCCTCGGGAGCTATGGCAATGCAACACTGAGCCCCAAAGGCAGTATCAGAATAAAAACTTGTGGCATTAAAAATCTGAGCATTCATTCAGAAGTTTATCCCTATCTTCCTTCAGCTCTATGATTACCTTGTTTGTGTGTTCTTTAAATTCAGTGAATTCTTTTATCATATTCATCATTGTTCTTTTGAGTTCCATGTCCTGCATTGTCTCTAGGGGGTTCTCACTGTGCTCCTCTAGAGGATTACTGGTATTTGGTGGGGATATGTTATTTTGGTTTTTCATGTTATTATTTTTTCTCTGTGATTTTTACATGTGAATTTCTTTTGTAGTTTCTAATTCTTGTGTGAGACTCAAGCCTTCACGTTTAGGTCAGCTTCTTTTTGTAAACTTTATGTGCCTTTGTGGTTTACTTGTTGGGCATGAAAAACTGGTTAGTCTAAACCTCAGGTTCTCTCTTGATTTTTACATTGGAGGGGCCAAATTGCTTTTGTCTTGCTTCTCAGGAGCTCCCACAGAGGCCCAAGTCGGATGAAGAT
>NW_008353027.1:4623485-4649447 GCF_000622305.1 Nannospalax galili
TATTAAAAATTTGCTCCTTAATAACTAGTAGATGTGGAAACCATTACCATTGAAATCTACCTGATGACTTTATATCTGTGCTCAGATGCTAAGGAGCTCAGAAAGTAACCGACTGGGACTAGTAATAATCAGATGTATAGAGGCTAGAAATGCATGTGCAAACATCTTAATGTCAATTGCATTGAAAAAGAATTTTTCTGTATGAAACTGTGTATTTTAATAATGAAATGGAGATCTTTTTAAAGGTTAAAACATCATTTAATTTATGTCTTTTAGGGTTTATACTGAGTACAATATTGTATAACTGTAATAATTCAACTGTAAACCTAAAAATTTACAGCCAATTTTGAAAGAGATGCATCCTACCTCAGGAAAACGTTATTGAATATGGCAATTGTGTTGTAATGATATGCTTCTTCTAAGTATGTTGTTATTAAATAAATCATTTTTAAAAATTAAAAAAAAAATCTGAGCATTCACTGGGTGTGGTGGTGTAAGCCTATAATCTTAGTTCTTGGGAAGCAGAGGCAAGAGAATTGCTGAAAATTCAAGGCCATCCTGAACTACTTAAGTGAGCTCTATTAAGAGTCCTCTGAAGTCTATTAGAATCCTAGGCATATTAACTTAAAAACAAACACGAACAAAAACCACCTTCAGCACCAGGCAGTAGCAGATCTAAACTACAGTCCACAGATACCTATATTTTTCTCCTTTTCTCTAATTCCTATCAAATTTCTATTTCAGTCTTCATTAAACCAACAGTATCAAGTTTTTATCTCAGTCCATTTAGGGTTATTTCTTTATGCAGGGCAATAAATGTAGGTGTGTGTGCTGGTCACCTGTCCACATTGATTTGGGACCTGCTGACCTCACCATTCTCTCATTGCCTTGGACAGATGGCTGCCGAGCTGCTCTTCCCTAGGCCCATTAAAATCAGCTACTCTTTCTTTCCCTCTCTCGGCACTGTGAGAGCCATTCTATTGCTCTCCGTCCACACTGGGGCACGGGAAATCTTTAAGGCTATACCTACCACCCTATCTGCCTAGATATACCATGAATCCATTTCTTTAGGGTCTCCCATCTTCCTGGGGTTCTGTCCTAGAAGAGACAGATTGCCCCCCTCAGTCTCACAAGCTATTCAGTGGGATGTATCACTGAGTTCTATTCCACTTACCTGTTACACATGATCCCGCTTTCAAGAATACTCTAAAAGTTGGGTGTGGTGATAAAGACCCCCCAGCACTAATGAGTTTGAGGCCAGCTTGGGCCTCATAGAAAGACTGTCTCAAAAAGCCTAACAAACAAAGAACAAAGAACCCCCTATGGACTATAGAATTCTCATTTTTCCTTTGCCCTCTCCAGAATCTCCAGAGGCTGGAGACAGGAACTTCAAGTGGAACATTATGAAGTCTCCCGAATTTCTAGTCAGACTCCTTCACACAAGGCTTTAGAAACTCAAAGGCTAGAAAAATGGGGTTCTGTGTCTCTGTTTTCCATTGGCTATCCCTGCACTGATGCAAAGAGCAGAGGTCGATGAAACAAAGAGATGAGAGGTAGGTGAGAGGGTTAAGAAGGAAATATAATAGATAAAACCCTATCTGGAATTCAAGATTAACAGCCAATCATAATAGTAACAGGTTATATATAGTTTTTTTATATAGCCTATTGATATAATTATCTTTCTACAATAGAAGGAATGTATTGCCTTCGATGGCAGTAAGTGCTAGGACCAATGAGACATTTTTCTGGGAGTCTTACTATTTGTGTGGGCGAAGAAAGAATTCATGGGATATTCAACCATAAGAGCATTAGTTCCTGGGAACAAAGCCCACAATTTCCCAAACATTTCTAAAACCTAGCTCTGACCTCTACTCCAGGAAACTTCTGACCTAATTTTTGAAAGCCCTGTTCCATTTCTTAAATCAAATATATCTTATCTCTTGCTCTAATGGCTGTTCTAAGACAGTCAATAAGAACAAGAGCAATATTAAAGATAATGATGAGGAGCCAGGAGGAGTGGTACACACCTGTAACCCCAGCACTTAAGAGGCTGGGGCAAGAGCATTGTAAGTTCAAGGCCAGCCTGGGCTATATTGTGACATTCTGTCTCAAGACAATTAATTAAAATAATGATGAGGAAGAGGACAGTTAAACATTGGCTTGCTTTCTTCCAACACCTGCAGAGTATTTGGCTCATTTTCTCTCCAGATCTGGAGTTCTGGTTCCAAAATTTGACTTGAGCACTTCCATAAAGAAGTCTTCCTCGTGTCTGTGACCCTGATTTGCTCTTGCATGGCTGGTATGAGCAGCATTGATCTTGTCTGTTACATTTGTAGGTGCTCATGTTGTTTCTGTCTTCAAATTGGCCTATGAACTGCAGTGGGCAGGTCTGCACCCTCATGTCCTTTGTATTATCCCATAATACTTAGTATAATGATCTGTGTGCTGGATAGCTTTAGTGTCAATGTGACACACCTGGGTTGAGGGAGCCTCAGTTGGGGAATTGCCTCTATTGGACTGGCCTGTGGCCATGTCTGAGGGGCATCTTCTTGATGAGTGATGTGGGAGGGCCCAGCCCACTGTAGGTGGTGCCACCCCTGGGCAGGCGGGCCTGTGTTGCATAAGAAAGCAGGCTGAGCAGGGGCCAGGGGAGCAAGCCAGTAAGCAGTGTTCCTCCATGGCCTGTGCTCCAGCTCCTGCTTCCAGGTTCCTGCCCTGAATTCCTACCTTGGGCTCCCTGATGAACTGTGACCTGGGAGATGTAAGACAAATAAACCCTTTCCTCCCCAAATTGCCATTGGTCAGAGTATTTTGTCACAGCAATGAAGAAACAAACTAAGACAATCTGTATACAGAAACATCAGTATGACTTTTATGAAACTTTAAAAATATTTTATCTATTATTCTTATTTCATGTGTATCAGTGTATTGCCCGCATATGTGTAAGTGTATCTGTGTCATGCAATACCCACAGAGGTCAGAAGAGGACATCAGATCCCTTGGAACTAGAGTTATAGACGTTAGCCACTATGTGGGTACCCAACCCAGGTCCTCTGCAAGAGCAGCCAGTGCTCTTAACCACTGAGCCACCAGCCCTGTCACCATCATAATTTTTGCACTTTGATTTTTGGGTCTTTACCTCAGCTCCTGGGTAACCATTTATCAGCAAATGAGTAAAATAGCCAGTGTTTCCAGAGTGAATCATTTGTATTTCCACTGCTGGAAAAAATTTCAGTAGAGGCATGTGGTCATAATGTCACTGGCAGATCGAGCCTGGGAGTTTTGACATTTGTAACTCTGACCTGAAAGTATGAACTGACTTATTTTGGTTCACATGATCATCTGTATTTCCTGTAGCCTAAAGGCATAAAAGTCAGAGAATGTGATTGCAACGCAGGCAACAACAATGACAAATTCTCCTATACTCACTGGCAGAGTGCTCATCAACAGAGCTGCTGGGAGCCAAGCCCACCTCACCCTCTGGGGCACCTACAACGTGTACCTACCCAGATCTACCCCAGGCATGGCCAAGTAGCTAAGGTGCATGCTCTCTCCTGTTCCCACTGATGCTCAACACCTGCTCTCCTGCTTTAAGCATGAGAGACAGGTAGGAAGGACCTGCCTCTGCCTCTTTTGGTTGCCTGCTGTAAGCTGCGTAGCTTCATGGGTAGCCCAATCCTGGAAAAATTTGCCAGGGAGGGAGCTTCCTTCTCTCCCCAGCCCCTCTTCTCCCCCAACCCTCACCCTATCCTGGAACAACCCTTTACTAGCACCAGCTAGGGCCTTGCTAGGTACCAGGGAGGACTTGTATCTCACAGGTGTAAGACATGCAGTTTGGAGTCAGTTTCACCTACATGAATTACTTCTCTTTGCTGAAACTCAATTTTGTCATCCATACAATGGAGCTAAACTACACCCTACAGTGTTGTGAGAACTAAACAAAAACCAGTAATAATATCTATGGTGACAAAGGACTTCTCCTGGCTGGTGCTATTCAGTGTTCGTTGCAGCTTAAAGCTCAGTGTGGTGTGTGGCCCAGAGCAGGTGTTCGGTAGCTTCTTTTCTCATCTCCTGCCTTCTTTTCCTCCTTCCTTCCTTGGGGTGTTTGTCCTCTCAGAGGCATCCAGACCCCCAGACTTTCCATACATAAGAAAAGGGGGCTCCTCTTCCCTCTCCTGCTGGAGTCTCCTGTGTGTATACAGGTAACCTGTGAGCATAAACATCTTCTTCTGCCACATTTGCTGGGAGATAGCCAAGAAGGGGTCCTGGGAGAGAAGGAAGCTGCCTTCAGGGACTAAATGGAACACTAGAGACCTGGTGGCCTTTGAAGACCCATCTCACTGTGAAGAAGCTCTGACAGATTTTGTTGCCCTTGACTGACTCCTGTGCACCCAGCCTCACCCCAGTAAGGCTGCTGAGTTTTTCCTACCCTCATCTTGCTCACGTACCAAATCTCATCCATGACACTCCACTAGTTACACGCACTTTAAATCTCACTGATATTTCCTTTCTCATCATCTCATTTCCTCCCACTCCCGATTTTCCCAAAGGAAGCCATGTACTGAACACTCAGGTCATGTGACCACTTGTGGTCTGATCCTTCCCCAATCATCATACAAGTGAAACGTGATCCATAGGCCCCAGTAGCTGTGGCTTCCATTCTATCTGCTTGTCCTGTGCAGGGCGAGGCATGGCTGGTTTCGAGGGACTTGGAGTATTCACTGCCATCTATTGTGAAAAAGGTTGCCCACAGAAGGCTTCAAATGTTCCTTGAGTGTCATTGGAAGTTGAGAAGTCTGGGAAAGAATACTGACAAAGCAGAGCTCTTATCCAGTCCTGTGTGGTTTACGTTCACTGAATCCTCACTATAGTCCTGGGCTTTGTTCCGTCACTACCAATCTCACCCTTCACATAGACAAGTGTATGGACTGAGGCCCAAGTGCTGGGGTATAGCTTAGTGGTAAGACACTTGCCTACCAGGGGCAAGATGCAGGGCTCAGTTGTAACACACACAGAGAATCTCCGCTCAGAATGGCTCCCTAACTCACCCATGGTCTCACCAGCCAAAGTGGGAAGAAGATGACTTACGGCATCTTCCCCCTTTGCCTTAAGCAAAAGACTGGTCTGATCCAGATACAGGAGTAAGACTGATTCCAGTTCCAGAGCTGGACTGCTGGGCATCATCAAAGAATAGGGACTGGGAAAATCAGCCCTAACACTTATGAGGGAGGTTGCTGAAGAGAGAAGGGAGTTTCCAGGGAAAAGAGGAAGAGGCCTTGGTACTTAAGGCACCGTGTTAGAAACTTACAAGAACTTGTCTAGTGTGGCCTGCTGGCATGTTTGGGGACTGGGTGACAACTGTAATTCCCCGTTACTACCTTCAGATTTTCAGTGAATGTGAGCCAGACGCATCAGCACCACCCACTGTAGTGTGAAGGAGCAGATGCAAGTGTTGTCTGGTGCCTGGCACAAAGAAAAGCAGAGTAAAGAGAGGGCAGTGGCTTTAACTCGCAGGAATTTGATCTGAGCAGAAACTGGGAAGTAAGGAAAGTCTTGGGATGTGAAGGCCCTGGGGATCTCAGGAATGCTGGGAGGAAGCTTGAGTTTCAGTGGATCCTGGGAGAGGTTCATCCCTGCAGCAGCAAAATAAATAAATATAAAAGTTATAATTTTTAGCCCATGATCTTTAGCCCAAACAGATAGAAATTTGGGGAGGCATCGTTTTGAGGGTCTCCCTGTAACCATATCTGGCCTGGAACTCCCTATGTAGACCAGGCTGACCTCAATTTCACGGAGGCTTGTCTTCCTCTGCCTCCTGAGTGCTAGAATTAAAGGTGTGTGTCACTTGGCTAGAAATTTTAAACATATTGTTATACTTTGTATAATTCCAACAACCATCCCATGAAGGAGAAGTTATTTCTTCTCTTTTGCATAGATGAGTAAGCCAAGCCGCATAAGAGGTAGAACCCGGCTGTAGCCAAGACAGGGCCATAGCTCAGCCTGTGTCTGGCCTGATCTGCTCTGAGAGCTGCTGGCCCACGGGATAGCAGCCTGCCAGCAACATCCACCACGCTTGTGAAGCCTCACTGGGAAATCCTTTCAGCTAATTTTATAGCTTACCTTATTCTGCATGCCACTGATAACTAAAGTTTTCCCTGAGATCTGAGGTGTTTGGAAGTCCCAGCTCTGAAATCAGTCCAGGTGTCTATCCTACCTTCACGAATGCTTAGTGTCCTTACTGTAAACTGTATAGTATTAACAGCTATTTCACACAGCTATGGTAAGGGTTAAATAGGGGTAAAAAGCAGTTAGCATGCAATTAATTCTCAATACAAATTATTATTATTGTTTTTGCTTGCTATGCCTTAAAACATAAACTATTTTGCTCAAATTCTGGAAAAATAGAAGAAAAACTTTAAAGTAAGTATAACAGATACTAAAGTTATTGCAGAGAAAGTATACAGAGTTTGAAAGAACTAATAAGTCCAAGTAGACTATTTTCTGTTCTTTCATACTTAGCTTGCTAAAATGTGTTGCTAAAACCTGTTATAACCTATTAATTAAATACACCAAAAACTTCAAGGTATAACTAAACAAAAATCAACTCTAGGCCTGGGTGTAGTCGCACATGCCTGTAGCCCAACACTTGGGAGGCAGAAGCAGGTGGGGTCTCTGTGGGTTCAAAGCCAGCCTGGTCTACATAGTGAGTTCCAGGCCAGCTGGGGCTACAGGGAGACGCTGTTTCAAAAAGACCCCCCCAAAAAAAATCATCAACTCTTTTACAGCTATCTGTATGTGTTTGTATGTTAATCCTTCTTAGCACATTTCAAAATTATTATGTTAAAAGAAAGTTGTTTATTGTAGAGCACTGTAGAATAAAAAACATTAAAAAATCACCTGTATTTATATCATTTAGAGGGACTCACAACATTTTGATTTATTACTAACACATATTTTTAATCACTATAATTCTAAATGAAACATGTTTGACTGGGAGTGTGGCTCAGTGGCAGGGCACCTCCCTAGCATGTATGAAGTCCTGAATGTGATCCCCCACACCTCAAAAAAAATCCTGAATATATATTTTACAAGGAGGACCTTCCATATCGTTATTCTTTTAAGACACAACTTTTGTACTTATGTATTTCCACAATAACTCTATAATACAACTTAATCTTTAGATTTTTTCCGATTTTTCCCAATCTTTATATACATCTCTTTATTACCCATATTTCTTTATGCTTCATCATAGCTTAGAAGTCAAATAAGATCTATGAACAATTTTGCCCAAATTGCACTTGTACAGATTTCCTACCTCTCTTGAACACAATTGAACACAAAAGAAAGATCTCTTGAACTGTTTTCCACCATTTCTTCCGTTGTTTTTACTTACGCATCTCATTTGATATTAATGCTCAGACATTGGCTGAGGAAATATTTTCTTATATGGTTCAGCCTCAGAACCAACTAAAGATATCGCATAATAATAGTATATGTACTATATTTCTTCTCTAAAATGACAAAATCAGATCTAAGGCTTTCAGATAAAGTGATGATTCTTAGTCATGATTCAGTTATATTCACCTAGTAAGATTTAAAAGACATTGATGCGTGCCTAGTGTGCCTGAAACTCCCGATTCCTTCCCTAGGATTATGAAAAACAAACAGGAAAGGAAGCAATGAAACCCTAAAAATTTTGGTCTACTGGGCTCCCATAGCAGTGTTTTGTTTCTTGTTCTGTTCTGTTTTGTTTGGGGTTTGCTTGTTCCTTTAGACAGGGCCTCACCATGTGCCCCAGGCTGACCTCAAACTCATCCTCCCAAGCACTGGGATCATAATCATGCACCACCAGGTCAGGCTTGCTTTGTTTTTAAATATAACATTTATTTTTGAATAATTATAAACTCACAGGAATTTGTAAAAAAAGTTCAGAAAGGTCCCACGCACCCATCATTCTCCTCATGCTGACATCTGGTAGGAATCGTGCTGAGGGCATTGGTATCGCCCACATGCTTCCATGCACTCATTTGTGAGTGTTCATCACTTGTAATAAGCAGCATGATCAAGACAGACACTGTCTGTGGCGCACGCCTTTAATCCCAACATTTGGGAGGCAGAGGCAAGCAGTTATCTGTGATACTGAGGTCAGCCTGGTCTACATAGTGAGTTTCAGGACAACTAGGGCTACAAGGAGACCCTGTCTCAAAAAAAAAAAAGGATACCAGATACACACTGTCCCATCACCACAAAGATGCTGTGCCACACCACCTCCCTCTTTGGTCATCCTTGCCTCCTGCTCCTCAATTAGTTTTGAGTTCCCAAGAAGTGATTCATAATGAAATTTCAGACAGGTTTCTCCACTCCAGCCTGCTTGACATCGTTGTTTTCTACAGGCCGCTAGGAGATTTGGGGCTGCTTCTGGGATGCTGTCCTCAAGGACTATACTCTATCAAAACCCATACTTCTAGATATACCAATTAGAGCACTGGAGGCAGAAGCAGGAGGCTTGCATGCTTAAGACTAACTTTGGGCTATGTAGACAGAACACAAGCTATAGGGGAACACCTAATACTATTATTCTCTCTAAATAGATACAGTATTGAACTGACTGCTAATGACTTGTTGTTATGCCCATAGATTAATACATCTCTCAACTCTCGCAGAGAAGTGTCCTTATGCAGCTGATGGTGATTAACACAGAAACTCACAACTGGCCAAGGTACACAGAACAAGAGACTGTAGAGTGTTTATCCCTGAATTGGACACCTATATCAAACTTCCACCTCCCAAGGCTCAGGTATCATTGCAGGAAAAGGGAAAGAAAGATGTTAAGTGCCAGAGGTGGAAACAGAAGAAACAGAGTTTTCCAGATAGCTGATCATTACTCATATGAACTCACAGCAATGGTGACAGCATGTGCAAGTCCCATGCAAGCTCAAACCAGACAAAATCCCAACATAGATGTGGGGAAATAGGTAAGAAACCCCAACACTGCCCGAGGAGCTACTGGCAACCAACAGCTACTGGGAGGGGAAGAGTCAGTCTTTTTAAGAGTGTGACTCTTCATAGGTAAAACAGGCTCCAATGGATGGACTCACACTGAAGGACATTTGGAGGCACAAATTTGACTCTATAGGCCTTAATAGAAAAGTAATAGGGTACATGAAATTGGGAAGAGGATGCAGATGGAAGAGGGGATCTAAATATGATTTAAAAATTGTATGAAATTCACAAAAATTCAGTGAGAATGAAAAAATGTTAAAAACAACAACAACAACAAAACCCTGTAGGCTCATACCTGTAATCCCAGCATTTGAAAGCTAAGACAGGAGGATTGCTATCAGTTCTAAGCCAGGCTGCTCCACAAAGTAAAACCTATTAAAAAAAAACAACAAAAGATATGTCAAAAGGAGCTATGATATGTATCTTCTACACAAAATGTTCTAGAACACACAAAGAGACTGTTCACACAATTCAATGTCACATTTTGCCACAAGGGTTCCAAAGCAGGGTTCTCTCTGAGAACCATACATCCCTTGCCTTTTCTGACTGCAGTTCCTTTGTCTTTGGAGTTCAAATCTGGGCCTGGGGGTCTGGGCTGGACTGGACAAATACTCCTGCTATGGTTTGAATATGTCCCCCAAAGTTCATATACTTTAATCCTCAACACAATCGGGGAGAGGGGATCTACTGAGAGCTGATTAGGTAGGTCATCAGGGTTCTGCCCTTATCACAGGGGTGGGCTAGACAGAGGAGGAATAGATCTATCATCTAGAGAGTAGGTTTGTTACGAAGTTTCTGTCTCTTAGATCTTGGACCTCCCAGGCCTCAGAGCCTTGAGCCAACAAATTTCTGTTTATTAATTACCCAGCCTCAGGAATTCTGTTATAGTGTAGAAAACTGACTTAGAAGCTGCACCTGCTCTCTCTGCCTCTGTCCACAGACTTCTATTCAATGATTCTTGTTCATAGTTTTGGTTTCCTAAGTAAACAGGTAAGGGGAAACTGGGGGTTCATGACATCATGTTCGTGACCAGGCTAAATTGTTGAAGTCACACTTGAAGCTTCCTTTTGGAGTCCTACTTTTTTCAAAATACGTTTGAAAAAATAAAATAGTATTTTTTTTTTTTTTTAAAAAAAAGATGAATTGGGCACACACCTTTGATCCCAGCATTGGGAGGCAGCCTGTTCTATATAGAGACTTCCAGACCAGCCAGGGCTGCATAGAGAGACCCTGTCTCAAAAAAAAAAAAAAAAAAGATGAAGTAGCAAGCTTAAGCTCAAGCAATGTCATGAAGTCTAGTTTTAAGTGAAAACTGTTTGCTATCTATCTCTCATTCCCTGACCATCTATTACAAGAGCTGTTCATGATATCTAACTTGATGTGAATCATCATACAGCTGCTTGGAGCAATTTTAGTTCTAGAATACCAAAGGGGAATATGACTTGGCTAGAAGGGAACTAACAGCTCCCCAAAGTAGAGACTCACAACGCACTGTGGCAGGAGAACGCAGCAAATCTGGAGTAGTACTGGAAGAGCAGCAGCCACCTTAGGCAGACCTATGATATGTGAGTAAACATGGGTCAGACACGTGCAAAGGATGCCAAGCTGTCAGGGGAGAGTCTACAGTGGTTCTGTACCATGACTACTGAGCTAAACAGGGACTATGTTTCCAAGAATTCCCTCCCCTGTATACTTCTAGGTTAGAGTTGGCCACAAGAGACATTTTCCAGGTGTCTGGTGAGAGTGAAGGCAGTAGCCACATTCTCCGTGCCCTGGAAGTAGCCATTGAGGTGCAAGTGCTGGGGCAGCCAGTGAACACTTGCTGGCCTGCTGATCTGGCCTGTTGGTGTGAGACAGCTCCTCCAAGCACCTACTAGATCTCTTAACAGTCTCTGAATCCCAGGCCAGGTGTAAGGGCAGCTCTGTGGCAAAGGACATTGGCTCCTCAGGCAGGCCGTTGAAGAACTGAGCAGAGTTGACAAGGGAGACTCCCAATTTAGTGATAAGTTCCAGGAGTCCCCATGAGTTCCAGTTTGCAGTGCCACGCTACTTCTAACACTTAGCTTCTTTCTCAAACGCTCAGCCGAATGGCCCATGGGACTTCAGGCTCAACACCAGACATCACAAGGGCTAGAACGCCCATAAGCTGCCACCAGCTCCCAAAGAGCAAAGACGGAATGTGTATATCCCTTACTGTTTGTCATTCACAGTGGTTCAGCATCTTATTGAACTCTGTATTTTGAATTATGTATTGATTACCTCTCAGAGAAGCTATAACCAACTGAACTTGGCATTTGTTGATTGAACAGAAGATCAAGTTTTAACTACATATTGATTGAAGTGGTAAGAGATGAACAAGACATAAAAATGCCCTGTGATGATGCATGGAAATGTGTATTTTCTGATTTGGAAAGCAAACCCTCGGGAATGTTAGGCCCTTCGACTCTGATGCTCACATAGCCTATCTGTCCTTCAAATAGGAAACATCTTTACAAATGCTTCCTTATTTATTTCACCAATTACTATTGTTTACCTCTCCAATATATTTGCTCTAGATGCTGTGATCCAGCTATGACTCAAATATGTACTGCTTTTGTATTAGTGAGGGGTCATTAGAGGGGCAAAACCAATGAATAAACGTATATATCATGGAAGGAGATTTGTCGGGTTGATTTACACAATAGGAGCTGGGTAGTTCAACCATGGCCATCTGCTTGCTAGAGAGCCAGAAACTGAAGAAGCTGCTCAGTCTAAGAAAGTAGGTGCCTCAGCAGTCCCTACATGGTGCTGAAGGTCCTGACCCCTGGAGAGCCACTGGTATTAAGTTCACATTGAAAAGCTAAAGAAGCTGGAGTCAGATGTCAGTGGATGATGGCAGCGGGCATACATGAACTCAGAAAGAAAGGGGCTCGTGTCTTCTCCATCTCCCTTCCATCCATGCCACCAGCGCTCTGGTTGGTACCACACACATTCAGGGGGAGGGTCCCTCTCAGTCACTTCTCACATGCCAATCCTCTCTGGAAATGCTCCACAGACATGTCGAGGTGTGCTTTACCAGTCCCAGATATATCTTAATCCAGTTAAGTTGACAACCAAGACCAACCATGACAGTGTGGTTCAAGAATTTTCCTTCCTTCTACTTGAACCCCAATTCCAATATTTTTTCACTTTAATTTTATATTCTAAGCACCAAATTCTCAGTTCTGAGGTCTTGACTCAGATACCTGCCTTTGATACCAGGGTTCATGCATACCCTGGCACAGGAACCCAGTCCTCCCGTGTCCTGGCCTGGTATGGGCCAGTAGGCCCTACTACTTTCCCTAACCTGAGAAGGAACTCATAGTCCCAATACCTACTTTTGACACCCTGGATGGTGCTTCCAAAGGGCCCTGATAGGAGGGCACTGACATCCAGACACCACACTCTGGAGCCAACAACCAGGAGAGAGAAAAGTCACACAGAAAAATATGAAACAAATGTTTTAAGGAGTCTTGAGGTAAACACAATTCCTTCTATGAAGCCTGAGGTTATCAGGTCATTTTCTTAGCTTAGGAAACCTTTGAAGGACTGGTTAAAAAAACAAATTCCAGGGGTTGGAGAGATGGCTCAGCGGTTAAGGGCACTGACTGCTCTTGCAGAGGACCCAGGTTCCATTCCCAGCACCCACATGGCGGCTACAAATCGTTCTTAACTCCAGTTGCAGGCGAATACGATGCACTCTTCTGCTCTCGATGGCATTGCACAACACGGTTGCACTCACATACATGCAGGCAATACACTCATACACATAAAATAAAAATAATAAACAAAATATTGAAAAAAATTCCAATGTAACAGTGTTGGGGAGCCTAATAAATATGCAAAGTCCTCATGAATGAGCTAGTGACATTATCAATGGTCTGAGTCATAAAAGTATGGGGTGGCTGGAGAGATGGCTCAGTGGTTAAGAACACTGGTTGTTCTTGCAGAAGACCCAAGTTTGAATCCCAGCACCCACATGGCAGCTAATAACAGCCTCTTCTGTCCTCCTCAGGCACTGCACGACACGGGTGCGCTTACCTACACACAGGCAATACACGCATAGACATAAAATAAAAATAAAATATTTTTTTAAAGTATGTCCACCCCCTTATGCTCTTCATACCCTCATGCCCTTCTGCCTTCCCGCATGGGATGGTGCAGCAAGATGCACCCCTTGATTTGGATGACCCAGTCTTCAGAACCACAAGAAACAAATCTCCCTTCTTTGTAAGTTACCCAGATGCAAGAATTCCGTAACAGCAACACAGAGCTCAGCAAAAGACAATTGAAGAGGAAAAGAAATGCTTTGGATCATAAAAAAGCCAGAGAATTTGGAGCATGAGGGCTTGGACAGACAAAAATCAGTTAAACGATTAAAAAAGTATAGAGAAAAAAAATAGAAAAAAAAAAACCTGGAAAAGGAACTAGGGCTGCCACAAATAAGTGTCTAGTTCATTTGCCTCACAAACTTACTGAACATCACAACAGTACATGAGAGAAAAAAACAGATGAACACAAACTGTTAGTAATGTTGCCCCCAAATTAAGCATGTACCACTTCCATAAGGCAGGGGGATGTTTAAACTCCAGTGTTGGCAGCTCAGGGAAGCATAGGTTTCTTGAGTTCCAGGCGTGTTCCTGACATCCAGAGCCAGTAAACACTAGCTTGAGAAGGTATAGTTGACCCGGATCAATAATATAAACAATCTCCCTATTGGCACACTGAGGGAGAAAATTACTGAAGATACTTCTGCTGTAAATAAACACAGTACCACATTTTTCTGACAGCTTAAGACTTTGGAGACTTTTCTAGTAAAAAAAAAAGTTTGAAAAAAATAG
This sequence comes from Nannospalax galili, assembly GCF_000622305.1. Classification (NCBI taxonomy): domain Eukaryota; kingdom Metazoa; phylum Chordata; class Mammalia; order Rodentia; family Spalacidae; genus Nannospalax; species Nannospalax galili. The sequence continues at coordinate 4,637,348 of NW_008353027.1, forward strand.
GAGAAAAATCACTGTTCCCTTTTTAAAAAATTATTTTTTTTATACACATGTGGCCTTCTTAGAGTGCTCTAGTCAGAAAGACAGAACAAACCTAAGACCTCTGGTCAATACAATTGGGGTAAGTCTTTGCTATTAAACCATTTCCAAGAGGAAAGTTTTTCAGTCCTCATAATCAAACAGCTCTCTGCAGAACTAGAAACTCGAGGTGAATTGTGTCTCTAGACTTACTGTAGATGCAGCCAAACCACTATGATCCACCTCAGCATAGGCAAATCCTGAATTTGCAAATCCTGATACCATGGAGTCACAAAACTATACCTGTGAACAGAGAAACAGAAACAGAGTTCAGGTATAACCCATATAAAGCCAGATCCACATGGTTTAGTCTCAGGATGAACTGTGGGAATATAGCCCCACACAATAAGGAATTATGAAGACTCATATTCTCTTTTGAAGTTGAATGCAGTGGTACACACCTGTAATTCCATCACTGTGAGGCTGAGGCAGGAAAATTATGAGTTTGAGGCCATCCTGGGCTACATGGCTAATTTCAGGCTAGCCTAGACTACATAATGAGACCCTGTCTCAAACAAAACAAAACAAAACAAAATCTCTTTTCTCGTTCTTGAACAAGAAGCCCAATACTTGGCCCATGGCAACAGGTAGAAAGTTTCCTTTCCTCTCCACCCTATTTCATGCCTGTCTGCTGCATCTGTGCTGAGGCACTCCTGCCATAGTCTGTCCCCAACTGCTTTAAGCTGATTTCTACTTGTGGTTTCAACTTTCAGCTCTCCTTGTTCTATCCCTTGACTATGGACATTGACATGACCCCTCTTGCAGAGATTCAAAGAGACTAAAAGCAGTTCCTCCTTGGGAGGAGATGGAAGGGGCATGATGACTGTTCAGGCATAATCTGGGCCTACCTAGGAAAAGGAGGAAAGCTAAAGACATTCCCACGGTAACTGTCTGTATTCCACAGAGTACCCTCTGCCCAATAAAGATAAGGGAACATCATTATTGCTCACACCAGGAACAGGGAGTCCCAATTTAGAGATGCAAATGAATCCAAGGCCACGTACTCATAAAAACCCCATATTTCAACTGTCTTTTGTTGGTTAATCTTTTGTTTCTTTAAAATAAAAGAGTAAGTATAGGATATTAAAGAGGACATGCTTTTAAAATTAAGCTGCAGAAAAATAATGTTTGAATTCATTAAAAAACGGAATTAAATAACAATAAAATCATAAATTATAAACACATCCATACAATTTTATTTCTTAATTTTAATAGTATGAAGTAAGTGTGAATTATAGAGACCAAACATTAAGAAATTTTCAGGATGGTCATATAAAGGAAGGTACCCTAAGCCCAGCAAGGGTATCTTTTGTAAGCACAATGTTAAGTAAATGCTCTTTTTAAAATTTAATTTTATTTATTAGTGTGTGTGCACATGAGTGTTTGTATGCCAGAGGGCAAATTCCAGGAGGTAGTTCTCTCTTTCTACCACAGGTTCCAGGGATCAAACTTGTGTCACCAGAGGCACAGCAGGTACCTCTACCCACTGAGCCATCTCACTGGCCCTATCTTTGTTGTTGTTGTTGTTGTTGTTGTTACTTGGGGAGGCAGGCACATTATGATGCACATGTATGTGCACATGTGCACATGTATGGAGGTCAGAGGACAACTTTTTGGAGTTAGTCCCCTCCTTTCACTTTTATATTGGTTCCAGGAGCCAAACTCTGATCACCCGACTTGCTTGGTAAGCATCTTTACCCATGAACGATCTCAATGGCCCTAAAATCTTCTTATCAATGCATTCTTAGAGTAGAGTTTTAATTTTTAGACCTAGCTGGGGGATGGGATGGGGTAAGATCCCCTGAGGAATGAGGTTGCTGGGCTCACTGAAACTGCTGGGAGAGAGAGGTTTGGTGGGGCATGGGCATTAGAGTCCCACAAGTTTCTGGAAGTCAGAGAAGTGTGGAGAATGAATGTGAGGGAGCCAACGCTGTAGCTGGTATGAGGATGCTACCATTTCTTGGGTCCATTCAGGCAGCCTTTTAAATCTGTTTCCAAAAAGGCTATCACATTATTTTCTTTTCTGTTGCTGTGATAAGACACCATGGCCAAGGCAACTTATAGAAGGAAGAGTTTATGATTCCGGGTGAAAGGGTCCATCATGATGGGGGGCGGGGGGGGGTGGCATGGAGGAAGGAGTTGACCAGACCAGAAAGCAGAGTGGTAACATCTTCAAGCAGACACAGAAAGCAAGCAGAGAACAATTGGAAATCTAGTAAGGCTTAAGAACTCATTTATTTATTTATTTATTTATTTATTTATTTATTTATTTATTTATTTTATTTATTTATTTATTCCCAGCTGGCCTGGAACTCACTATGTAGACTAGGCTGGCCTTGAACTCACAGAGATCAACCTGCCTCTGCTTCCCAAGTGCTGGGACTAAAGGCATGTGCCACTAGCCAGACCAAGGCTTAAGAACTCTTTAAGCACACCCCCAGTGACATGCTTCCTCCAGCAAGACCACACCTCCTAAAATCTTCCAAAATAGCACCATCATCAACTGGGGACAAAATGTTCAAATACTTGAAGCTTATGAGGGACATTTTCATTCAAACCACCACAGCTATAAAGCCCCTATGACCTTCAGTAAACTGGTAAAGCCAAGGCAAGACACACATTTGTGGGAAGACACTCACTTCTCACCTAGCTTCACTAGGGCTCTGCCCTGCAGCCTCCAGCCAGAGACTTATCTGCCAGCAAGGCTTTTATGCTGTCGAGTGTGCAGACATAGAGAAATGGTGGTCACAGTATGTACATACACACATACACAGAGAGAGAGAGAGAGATAGAGAGACAGACAGAGACAGACAGAGACAGAGACAGAGAGAGACAGAGACCACAGAGGATTCTAAAATGGTATAGTGTGAATTCTTAGGACACAAGCAACATTCCCTTGCCATCTGCTTATCCAAGCAAGCTTCTACACTGGAGTCAAGAGTTGGTTTGGGTTTTGGATTTTGCTGAAGAGGCAAAAGAGTACCAGAGTCTGTTAAGTACACAAGCTTGAGAGAGCCACCGGCATGGTCAGAGCTCCAGTTTCCTCATCTGCACTGGAGACGGTAAAAATCTACTGGGTACGTTTCCATGAATATCTAATGAAGTAGTACATAAAAAGCACCTGGCTAGAAGTGGTAATGAGCCGGAACAGAAAGTGGAAAAGGAATAGAAGTCTTCTAAAAGCAGAAAGCAGGGTTGGTGAAAAACATGGCAGCTCTAAGGCTTTGAGCCTGCCTACCGGGTTTGATTTTGAAATCTCAGGCTTGACAGGGACTGGTAGCCAGAATGCCACTGCTTGCAGTGTGGTCTGCAAGGATGCTTGTAAAACACTCAGAGCTAATTGAAATTCCTCTGCAGATCGCCTCTGGATTCCTCTCCACCCCACACCAAAGAGCTGCTACAGACCCAAGGGAAAGAAACCTCCATACGAAACACAGAGCACACCGTCCAGCCTATCCAGAGTGCTCCCCAGGGGAGCAGCTGTGCTCTGGACATGCTTCACTGGGCCAGACTGGAAACTTAACTATGTTGACTGCACAAGTTGAGAAAGCTTTGTCTCTAATTTCGCTAAGTTACATCAGCTTTTGACATTGAAAATATTTGACTGCTATCCTTTCAAGTCTTTTGCACCAGCATGCCTGCAATCGCAGCGCTCAGCACTGAGGCAGAAGGATCATAAGTTCTAGGCCATCCTGGGCTACATCATGAGACCCTGTTTTAAAATAGACATGGGACTGGCAGGAGGAGAGAGGATGAACAAGAGAGGGCAGTGGGGAGATGAATATGAGCAAGTACAATGGCGAACATGTTATACCAGACAGAACACAACAAACACTGGCTACTTCAATTATCTGTTTACACACTAAGGATGGTAATAAAGTCTCTTACCATTAATTTTTTTTAGATTGAAAAATAGCTTGTACTAACTTAAACTCTTAAGTTATGGAGACTTTCTAAGTTTTTTGAAAAATAAAGGAAACTTATGGTGTAGTGTAAGGAAAACTCAACTGCTTGGAGTCGCTCATTACTGACCACCAGAAACAGTCCATAAAATAGTCAGGTTTGTGGGGCTGGAGAGATGGCTCAGCAGTTAAGAGCACAGACTGCTCTTACAGAGGACTGGCGCCCACACTGTGGCTAACAACCACCTGTAACACTAGTTCCAGGGGGATCTAATGCCCTTTTCTGGTCTCCTTGGGCACTGTATACACATGCTATACTTACATGCATGAATACCAAACACTTATACACATAAAATAAATTTTTAAAAATTTGAATAGTCATGTTTGATATAGTGATCTTGATAATGCTTGTGATCTCAGTACTTGATAGTCTGAGGCAGGAGGATTTCTCTGAGTTCAAGGCAGCTTGGGCAACAATCTGAGTCCTTGTCTCAAAAAAAAAAAAAAGTAAAACTCTGTTTCATCATCTGTAAAATGAACTTAGATATCTTTTTTTAGTCTTTTTAAAGACAGGGTCTCCCTGTAGTCACAGCTGGCCTGGATCTGCTTTGGAGACCAGGCTAGCCTTGAACTCACAGAGATCTACCTGCCTCTGCCTCCCTCCAGAGTCCTGGGATTAAAGGCGTGTGCCACCATGCCCAGCGACCTGGGACATCTTTAACTTTCTTTGACACTTTGAGAACTACAGGACTTAGGGACAAAGAAACTAGAGGACTGGTTCTTCCGATCGCTTGGCTTCACCTGTGGCTCTGTTCCTTCAAAGGAGAGAGGATCAGCTGCCATTTAGACAGAGGAATGCAGCTCTTTGATTATTTTGGTGTCTGTTTTCACAGGCATTGAACCTGAACCCTGAAGCCAGTGAGAGCTGACTGGGCCTCTCATCGCGTGTAAAAGTAATCAGGTCCAGCTGATACCAGACACCACAGTGGTCCAGCCCCCACCAGTTGCCACTTCTATTAAACTCCATCTTGTTGCTTGCTGGGTGTGTGGCCTTGGTTAACCACAAACCCTGGGAAACGCCTCCCTGGCAGGTCAGCTGAAAAAGCCTTTGCTTCTTTATCCAGCTTCTCAGGAATCTAAGAAGGGTTACTTAAAATGTTAAGTTGTTGCATTCCTACAGCCAGACTGAAACCAACAGGGACCACAGACAAGATGGCTGATCCCAGATACTTCACTCCTGCTTGAAACAGAAATCGTTAGGTATCATCGGGTGGCACGGTGTAGAGAATGGCAGGGGAAATGAGAGCTTTCTTGGCAGTTAACTGAGGCACTGTGAGCGGGTGGCAAAGGGAGAAAGCCTAGGCTTTATTTAAAGGGGCAATTAAAGTTCAGGAGGAGAGGAAGCATTGTTATTCTTAATTTTTCACACTCTCCCTGACCCCAGCCTCCATTCTACAAATAGTTCAGGATACGTTTGTTGCCAGCAGAAGTATATGGATACCTCTGGAAGGCTATGAATGATTTACAAATGAGGTCAATAATTAACTTACTCAGAAATGTGTCCAACGTATAACAAGCCTTTAACTCTTTAAATCTCAGAAGACATTCTTCCTAGCCTGGCAAGAGACTAATGACTAGAAACAAAACAGTCTCCACATAGCTCTGAGATGCTTCTGGGAGTAAGATATCTTCACTGCACAGGAAAGCCTGGACAGTGGATGGTTCCTCTCCCTCTTGAGCAGTCATTAGTTTAGGATGAAAGGAACGTGATTTATTGATTAAAAGGCTTAAACCCACAATTTTTTTCCTATCCCAGTTTTATGCTGGAGCACTGGGTGATTCCAGGAAGGGAAGCTGTCTCTAGACCTGACTAGACCTCCTTAATGGAGATTTTTGAGCACTGGTAGATATAGACTATTTCAAAAGGAAAAACCACCAATGGCTGCTTGGGCAAGGGCATGATCTGTGGGAGGCACAACCCCAATGAGCTAGTCTTGTTAAGGCAGCGAGGCTAAAAGCCCGAAAAAAGCTGAGCATGTGTGGAGACTGGAGAAGTTCAGGGTTTGAGGAGGGCTTTCAACTTGGGCTGGTCTTAGGCCTCAAGTGACTGGCAGCTGAGGGGCAGGATATCTCAGAGGGAGACATTAGCCTCCTTCACACCTCATTTCCAGCAACAATTCTGGGCTGAGTGCCACCTCCATGTGCCCCAAGTGAGGCTAGGTGCTGATAGGTACACTGGTGAAGAAGAATTGTGCCTGTTATAGTTGCATTGTGTTCCTCAAAATTCATATGCTAAAGGCCTGACTCCCGTACCTCAGAATCTGACTGAATTTGGACAGATTCCCTGGAACTGGAGTCATTCCTTGGACGGCTGTTAGCTGCCGTGTGTGGTGGGAATTGAACCGGCGTGGACAGAGGACCACCCTCTGTGGTTAAAATGAGGCCATGAAGCCCTTAATGCATTCTGCCTGGTGTCTTTATGAGAGGAGGAAATGTACACACAGAACACTCTGCAGGCACAGGTGCAGAGAAAAGACCTGGTGAGGACCGGCCTAGGAGAGCCCTGCTTCTAACAGCTCCAACTTGGACCTCCAAATCCAGAGCTCTAAGACAGTTTCTGTTGTTTAATCTCCCAGCCTGTGGTATTTTGATATGGCAGCCTGAGCCTGAACAGATTAATACAGTGTACTTGGGTGTTTTAAAGAGACAACAAACAAAACTACATAACTGATATGCTAATGACAGTCGTGGAGCACACCAGGAAGGTGAATTCCTTTGAGAGTAGGTAAAGAACAAAACTGGAGAGAGGGCACATGCTCGCTCCTGGAAGACCAACCACAGGGGAGGAAAGGAGAAAGCAGGCTGGCTTTCACTCCATGTGGAGTGGTAGGAAATAAGCCAGACCTTGGGAAAACGCAGATCAGATGGCCTTGAAATGAGCAGGAATATCCAGGCTTGCTCTCAAAGGCAACACCAAACTATTGCAGGTTTCTGAGTGGAAGAAGGGCCATGGAGAAGGCACATAAGAACAGGAGCACAGAGAGGAAGGCCGGGCAGAGGTTGGGGCAGGCAGGCCAGGGTCCAGGAAAGGCTACAGGCAGAAGGCATTTTGAATCAAGCGATAGGTCTTGATTGATGGACAAGTACTTTCCAATTGTCTTGTCCCTGTAGCTGCGGGTCTGGGATGCTCCTGAGCTACAAGAGGGCCCTTGGTAGCCTGTCTCCAAAGTCAAGAAGTTGCCATGGCACTCAGCTTTGTGTCAGGGGCATAGAGACCAAATGGTCAGCTCTTCTCATAGCCTTCCTTCTCCACCTCTGTGGGGTGCACCACTGAGACTTGCAAAGTTTCTCAGGTCGGCACAATGAACATCATCAGAACACTGCGGGAAGGCATTTGATGGCAGTTTTGAGACTCAGTAAGAACCACTTCCTGGAAAGTGTCCATAAAGCCAGACTGCACATTTCTCTCTGAGGGGCTTTTGACTTCTGGTTGCCTTTTCACCTGTTCACAGCTGGGGTGACAGGGGAGGGGATGCAGGTAAAAGGAATTGCCATCAAAGTAACTGAACCTCCCTCACTCGCCATGAAGGGATGTCACTGCCTGACTGATAGAAACAGGCCAGTTGTGGCTCAGATCTGCTGGGAAGGAAATGAAACTATGAAAAACAGGGGGCTAAAGTTCTCTAGTACCTGCTGGCAGTCAAAGCTCATTGACGCGCAGAAATAACCAGAAAGAGAAAGCTCTGAGTAGAGCCTGGGCTGTCGGGTACTGAGTGGAGCTTGTCGCCAGGGCCGAAGAGCAGTAACGTGAAGCTCCTGGACAGGAAATCATGGCCACGTGAGGCAAACTTCCATCTAGCTGCCAAGGCCAGGGCTTCTGGGAAGAAACGGAAGAATCTCTCCATCATGTGGCATTCTGCCAGGCTTATTTTTTACTCTCCAGCAGTTGATGGTTAATTTGGAGATATTAGCTCAGAGGTATTGCTCTCTAAGAGACCTATGTTTGAAGTGCTAGGCTAAAGCTAACATAAACGCACGTAGAAATAAACTGAAGGAGAGCACAGCAAAAACTCCTGGCACGGCAGCTGACTCCAAACACATTTCAAGATAACAGGGGGAGGGGAGTGAAAATTTTAAACGATGGATCATTTCAGCAAATGGCTTGTACATGGGGCTGGAGAGAGAGTTCAGTAGTTAAGAGCACTGGTTGCTCTTGCAAAAGATCTAGGTTGGAATCCCAGCACCAGCACCCACATGGTAGCTAACAACCACCTGTAACTCCAGTCCCAGGGGATCCAACACAAGCACTGCATGACACCAGTGTACTTACATACATGCAGACATAATACTCATACACATAAAATAAACAAAAAATTACATGGCTGGGAGAGATTATCATTTTTATTCTTTAAAATCCTTTTAGAACAATCACATTCCAGGATGCTCTGCCTTGCCTAGAAAGGAAAGCTGCTGTGCATTATTTTGTAATTAAGGTGTGAAGACCAGCCACAATGGCACCTCCCAGGAGTATAAGAGAATTTAGGACCTCAGGCCTCTGTCCAGTCCTACTGAATCAGAGCCTGAACTTGAACAAGGTCCCTGGAGGCATTACATGCACATTTAAGTTTCAAAGCACAGCTTAAGAGCAGCGTAGATGAGAACAAGAGCTAAGAAGGGTTGGGTAGATAGGAGTGGGTTTGGAGGTGTGAGTCAGTGTGAAAGCCAGAAGTGCCCGTTTCTACTCGCCACAGGAAAACCAGCAGCAGCTCCTGAGCCTCAGCAACAGGGCTTAGGCAGATGACCCAGAAGAAGAGGGCAGGCCTCACTTCTGGACTAAAAGGAAAACAAAAGGTCCCCTCCCTCTCAGGGGCTGTCTTACACTCTTAGCCTTTATCCATTCAAGGTCAAGCCCACTGAGTATAGAGTTTGCAGAGAAAGTCAGCACAGTGTAAAGGAAAGATTTGATTTTTCAGTTAACAAAGGGTAATGGGCACTTTTTATGAATTTTGCCTTGTAGTATATGCCACTTGGGTAATTTTCCTATTGCTTACTTTTCCAAAACTGTTGCACCCGATTAACCAAGATAATGACTCTGCTTTAGGTCTGGCCAAGCAGCAATTGTTCCTGAAACCTATCAGTCCCATCTGTGAGATTCATAACACATATCAAACCAAACCAAACTAAACAAACAGCCGCAGCTATACTATATCCCACTTCCCACGTGACCCCAAGCAAATACCTTATTTCTTGAAGCAAAGATAGTAAACTATAAAACACTGGGCCTTAATGATCATCTATTATGTATTATTGGGTAGAAGCTTAGCCCGGCTTGACTGATGAAGGCACCATTATTGTTACAAGTGACAAAGCTGAAGCTTAAAGAGGGATGACTCAACGCTATATACATAGAAAGTGGCACAGCCTGGTCTAGTGGGCATCACATCTATCCTTCTGAAGAGCCCAGAAGTTGGTTGAACCTAACATTAACACCTCAGTGCACCCCAGGTGCTAGTTCCCTCTCAGTGCCTTTGACTATGCACCATAACTGATGTGCCTACTATGTGCCTACTATGTGTTTAAGACGGAATCACTGGTGAACCTGAGTCATGAAGGGTACTACTCGCCTGCAGTTTGTGTTAGGGTAGCAATTAATGCCCACATAATTTATCTTACCGCCTTTCACACTGCTAAAGTCATTTTTAAAGCTGTGACCTGATCAGAGTTCCCTCTCCTTCGCTTCTGGATCATTTAATTTTTCATCCCCCCTAAATCTATCTTTTGATGTCAATGTGAAAAAAATCTCAAAATGCAATGGTAAAACAAGCATCCCACTGACTCTCAGACTATAAAAGAAGTAACCTTCTTCCTCTACACTTCCAGATTACCCCTCCACTCAGAGTTCTCTCTCTCTCTCTCTCTCTCTCTCTTTCTCTCTGCTTCAGCCTCCCTTCCAGCAGAAGAGCTTCAGTGAAACAGAGAAGACCGAAACTGAAAGATTGAATAGATTTGAATTAATACAACTTTCTCTCAAACAAAAGCCTTTAAGAGAGTTCAGCAAAGGTTAGGCATGCAGAGAATGCTGCATTTCCTGGTACCTTCTGATGAGCTTTTAAGATAATTAATGGAGATGGGAGGATTGCTTGAGAAATAACTGATTCCTGAAGAGACACAGGAAACACAGAGCTGAGAAACCTGAACGTTAACTCCAGTGGCTCTCCAGCCTCTCTGGCATCTGTAAACTACTCCCTGGCTCTAGTGATACCTGGATGACCCAAGATTGGGTGACATGCAAGCTCTAGGCTTTGCTCCCCTTTCCTGGGAGAAAATTCTGTTATCTCCATTTCAGGAGGAAGCAACTCAAACATAGCCCTCATAACCACCCAGTATAGCAGCTACTGTTCTTAAGTCCCATTTTGCTGATGATTGCACAGATTTAGTAACTTCCCAATAGCATATATAAATGCTGGAGTTGGAATTAACCCTGAATCTACCTGACTCCATAGGTAAAGCTATAACTAGATGGAACACGTTTCCTCATCTTGATATGAGAAAACTGGCATGTCTTTGAGAGCATCAGAGCTCTTCTCAGATTTGTTTGTGCTTAGCTTGAGAGGCCAGGGACCCAGAAACTCAGTGGCCACCAGAGCCACCTTAAGACAGAAGCCTTCGGGTTCTTGTCTCTCAAATTCAAAGTATGAAATTCACAGACCACAGAAGTGAGTTTTTGAAAGGAGTATTTTATTACGAAGAGTTTAGGAGAAAGAAAGAAGGCAGAGCTCTCCTACAGTAGGATGGGAGTGGGATTCCATTTACCCTCACTGCTCAGGAGTTAAGGCTTTAGTGGATGGAGGAGGGGCTGGGAGATGAGCTGGTCAGTCCAGTTCTCATTCCAGGTGTCCAGGTCCCTAGAGCTTTGGTCAGGTGAGGCGTTCTCCAGGAACAGGTACTCCTTTAGGAAAAGAGACAAGGAAAAAAACAGACCCCCTTCCTGGCATCCCCACCCTCTGGCTCTGGCGGACCAGGGACACCTTTAGGTTAGGCACTTCAGGCATCCTGGCCTCTGGAAAGGACAAATTTGGTAGTTCAAGAACATTTCCAGCTCTTGGCCAAGAAACAAACGGGTTACTTTTCTTTTGGGGTCTTTTTACCCTAAACTACCTAAGCAATTTCTACTTCCTGTTCTCCTCAATCTTCCTGGTCTTACACGTACAGTTTCACAATACCAAGACAGCACAAGGATGCAGAGATCATCAGAACAAAAAGCTGTGTGTTCGCAGTCAAAACTATGCTTTTTTAATCATCTAGCAGTCCAACTAGCCAAGCAGTAGTTATGAGAACACTTACCCAATCCTAGTTTCTTTTTGTTTTCCCTCAGACTGTAAATGCTTTCTTGGGGGCAGTTGGGGGGGGGCCTCTCTACATTGTTTTTTGAGACAGGGTCTCTCACTGGGACCTAGGGCTCACTGATTAGGCTAGGCTGGCTGGCCAATGAGCCCCTGGGATCCACCTGACTCCACCTCACCAGTGCTGGGATTACAAGAGTGTGCCAAGACACTAAACTTCATATGTGGTGGGTACTGGGATCAAACTCAGGTCTTCATGTTTGTATGGCCAGCACTTTATCAACTGGGCTATTTCCCCAGCACTATAAATACCTTCTCAGTAATGCCTAAGATCCTCCCAACATTGCTACATTTTAGAGAGAAAAATTGTCATTTGCTGCATAGTCACAATAGATTCTGTCAGCCACAGGGCACATAGGTGACCTCTGACCCTTTCCACATATCACCAGCTGTTACTAACCAGTCATTGGACTCTGACCTAGTAAGACCAAAGGGTCTCTGGATCTTCTGCTACAGAATGCACCAGACAGGCACACTCAATCAACAGGTCAATCCTATTTGTTCCTCCTCATCTGAATTCCTGGCTGAGTGCTTTCCCTAACTTGGCTTTTGTTATATGAACAAGTTTCTGTTAAGAGAATGAACATAGAAGACAGGAGTCATCATAACACAAAAATATTCACTGTGGAAATGATTTCCTGTTTAATTCTCTCTTCAGCCACCCTTCCCCCCCCCACCTTTTTCTTTGAAGTCAAGGTTTGATTTTTTTATTTTGCTTTT
>NW_008353027.1:4649907-4650790 GCF_000622305.1 Nannospalax galili
TATGCTTTGGATAATTATTATTTTAATCATTTTTAAAATTTTTAATAACTACATGATTAGAAGAAGCATTTCACTACACCTTTAACATATTCAGTAACATACTCCAGAGCAAGACTCCAACTCTTTCACAAGTTGCTCTAAGTTTCTAGATTCACAGTTGAATTAATAGAGTTATACTATATTGAACTCAGTATAAGCCCTATAAGACATAAAATTGAATGAGTTTTTGCCTTTAAAAAAAGACCTCCATTTAATTTTAGAATATATTGTTCCTTGCAAAAATACTCATTGTTTTTGCTACTAACACAGGATGTTGGCACATGCATCTCTAATCTGTATGTATCTGATTATTACTTGGTGCCTGTGTATATCTATGAAGTCTCCAGGTAGATTTCAATGGTAATGTTTATCACCTCTACTAATTAACATGGCATAACTTTCCAAGCTTCCTCCTCAAATATAATACATTTTTTAAAATTTGTTGATTTGTGTGTGTGTATGTGTGTGTGTGTATCACACAGAACATGCCACTCAACTATACACCTACTTTCCAGATGGCACCCTCCCATAGCCTCCCTTCCCCCACTAGAGCCCTAATACTCTGATATCCCTGCTACTGTGTTGTCAGCACCCCAGCCATTCCCCACTACTTGTCCATCTGGTGAATCTAGTCAGCCTACCTAGAGGTCATTGTTTTAGGAAGGTCAGCTGTTCCTCATCCAGCAGCTATCAGTTTGACTTGATTGTGGTGGATGATCTTTTTGATGTGTGTCTGTATGCAGTTTGCAAGTACCTTGTGAAAATTTTTGCATCTATGTTCATTAAGGTATGGGTCTATAGTTTTCTTTTTTGGTTGTATCTTTACCTGGCTTTGGTATTAGAG
>NW_008353027.1:4651622-4652368 GCF_000622305.1 Nannospalax galili
TTTCTTAATTTCTCTTTTGACCCATTCATCATTCAGGAGTATGTTGTTTAATCTCCATGTGTCCATGTTGTGATTAGGGCTTCTCCGGGTGTTGAGTGTAAGCTTTATTGCATTGTGGTCTGATGGAATTATTTCAATCCTTTGTATTTGTTGAGGTTTGTTTTGTGCCCAGTATATGGTTGATTTTGGAGAAGGTTCCATGAGGCGCTGAGTAGAAAGTATGTCCTTTCTACTTGGGTGGAATACTCGGTAGATTTCTGTTAAGTCCATTTGATATATGATATTGTTTAATTCAGATGTCTCTCTGTTAACTCTCTGCCCTGTTGACCTAATGGAGACAGTGGGGTATTGAAGTCCTCTACTATTAATGAGTTGGGATTAATCTGGGTCTTAAAGCCCCGTAGTATTGTTTTTATGAAGTTGGGTGCACCAGAGTTTGGTGAATACATGTCCATGATTGTAATAGCTTCTTTATTTATTGTTCCTTTGATCAAAATGAAGTGGCCCTCTTTATCTCTTCTGATTAGTTTTAGTTTAAAGTCTATTTTTTCAGATATTAGAATTGCAACACCTGCTTTTTTCTTCGTACCATTTGCTTGGTATATTTTTTTCCATCCTTTCACTTTAGAATAGTGTCTGTCCTTGAAAGTGAGATGAGTTTCTTGCAGATAACAAAAAGACGGGTTTTGTTTCTTAATCCATTCACATAGTCTGTGTCTTTTGACTGGGGAATTCAGTCTGTTGAT
>NW_008353027.1:4653042-4653380 GCF_000622305.1 Nannospalax galili
CATCTTGGGATTCTTCTTCCTATATGCCTGTGACTCGTAAGTTTGGTCTTTTTATGGTGTCACACAATTCCTTTATATTCCATTCTTGTGATTTCTTAAATTTTTCATAATCTTTGCTTGAGTTCGTCCACTTTATCTTCCGGTCTTGATACTCTGTTTTCCATTTAATTCATCCTATTGGTGAGGCCTTCTCCTGTCATTTCTTACTAAGCATTTCACACTTCCTTCTTCATTTTAGCCTCATTAGCCTTCAATATTTCTAGCTCTTTTCTGAATTCATTCAGAAGTTTATTCCTATCTTCCTTCAGTTCTTTGATTTTTTTTTCATTTGTGTGTTA
>NW_008353027.1:4653762-4659794 GCF_000622305.1 Nannospalax galili
AACCGGTTATTCCCCAGTTCCTGGGGCACCAAGAGAAGGAATGGGTCAGGACCCAGGCTAGGAGGCGAGACCGGAGGGGGAGATGGGAGGGTCAATGAGGCTGGGGGAGTCAAGGCAGGGAGGACACGATGGACTTACCCAGAGAGAGGCCTGCAGGTTGGAGAGAGGCCTGCGGGTCGGAGAGAGGTCTGTGGATCATGCAGGCCCAGGGAAGCAGAGGGAGGTGAGGGCAGGGCCAGGCCCAGAGTGCTCCTGGGGACCTGAGAAGGTGCTGAGTTGTTCTGGATTCAAAGGATCAGGAAGCAGTGGTGGTTCCCCAGGTGTCTGAGGCACCAAGACAAGGAATGGGACAGGACCCAGGCTAGGAGGAGAGACGTTGGGGGAGATGGGAGGGTGAATGAAGCTGGAGGAGTCAAGGCACAGAGGGTGCAATGGACTTACCCCAGAGAGAGGTCTGTGGGTCTACAGGCCCAGGGAAGCAGAGCGCCCTTCCCTCCTTTTATGCTAGCCAACATCCCTGCAGTCATAACCAGCTGCCTTCAATTTAAAAAATCATTTAAAGCTATGCCCTGTGGCTAGTGTCTCTAATTCTAGCACTTGGGAGGTTGAGGCAGGGTTACACAGAGAAACCCTGACTGCTTTGTATCAGTATATGTGTACAATTGCAAAAGAGATGGCACTTCTTTGTAATATAAACTTTTTGTCACGTAGGTGAAAGTACCATGGGTAAAATGCCAAAATCAGACACATGAGCTATTAACAAATGAGAATCTGGGAAAAGCACCCCAGTTAACAATTAGAAGAGAACACTGAGGGTGATGGAAATAGGGTCTTCAAAAGCAATCATTTGAATATTAAAGGATAGAGCTGAAACTCTCGGGAAAACTGACAAGACTCTGGAACATTTTTTCAAAGAAATAGCTTGGTTTATGCATGCATTGTGAAAACCAGGATGAAGGGAAGGATCACACCATACCCTGTTTTAAGTCTGTCAAAAAACAATTGTGATAGGCTGGAGAGATGTCTCAGTGATTAAGAGAGCTTACTGCTCTTCCAGACAACCAGGGTTCTGTTCTCAGCACTGATACGCTGACTAACACCTGTCCTCAATTCCAGTTCCAGGGGACTTGGTACCCTCTTCTTGCCTCCATGGGCACCAGGTACGCTCATGGTATACTTACATACATGCAGGCAAAACACTCATCCACAGAAAATAAGAATAAATAAAAATCTTGCTGGGAATGATGGCTCATGCCTTTAATCCCAGCATTCAGGAGGTAGAGACAGGCAGATCTGAGAGTTTGAGGCCAGCCTGGTCTACATAGCAAGTTCCAGGCCAGCCAGGGCTATATATCGAGACCCTGTTTCAAACAAACAAGCTAATTAACTAGTTAATTAACTAAAAAATGAAATCTTTTAAAAATTATGAGAAGAAAACAATCATAGTCACTGGGGCAAGGTGGGTCAGTGGGTAAAGTGCTTGCTACACAAGCATGAGGACCTGAGATTGGATCCCCAGCACCCTCATAAATAGTCAGATACAGTTGTACTGTAATCTCAGTACCGAGGGAGACAGAGACAGGTACAGCCCAGGGACTCTCTGACCAGCCCATCTAGCCAAAATAGAGAGTTACAATGGGTTCAGTGAGAGACCCTGCCTCAAAAATCAAGATGGAAAGTAAAAGAAGGCGACACTAACATCAACATCCGGCCTCCACATTTGCATCCATGCACAGGTGAGCACCATGCATACACACGCACACACACACACACTAATGGTCAGCATTTTTATTTGCTCTCACAATCAGGGCAAAATGTGATTATAATACTCATTCAATAACAGAGAAGATAAAGTTATTTTCATACCTTCCTATACATGAATCTGAAGTTTTGTTTTCCATAGGTTCTTATGGAACCTTTCTCAACGGCTTCCTAAGATGCAATGCTCACCTTTTAAGAGGGCAGCTCTGAGCAGTGGTCTCTCAGAGCCACTCATGCCAGAATTCTGAGGGTCTCTTGGACATCAGTTATTTTCTACAGTACCATGATCACACAGGTCATTTAGGCTTGGCTTTCCAGGTGAGGAAACCAAGGCCCAGAGGACACACAAGTGAGCACGTAGTTGTTTGTCACAGGTGCCTGTGGCTAGGCTTTGTCCATTAGAAGATTCCCAAAGAACTAGAACCCACTGAATGAAGCAGGGAGGTAACCTAATCACTAATCACTAAAGCCATTAAAACAAGTACTACCTACACATCTGCAGCTGGACAGAGAGCCTCCTAAGTACCTTCACATCACTGGGTCCTCTGGCTGGTCCTTCCATCTCTCTAGAAGTCTTTTCTTCCAGTTTTGATTCAACTCTCAAGGGAGGGCATGAACTTCTGCCCACTTTGACTCCCAAGAGTATCCCTTTTCCTCAACCCTCTGAAATGACACTGCTGTGTTCTGTGTCCCAGCCACTTCCATCTTCTGCCAGGTAGTAGCATTCTGGGCCCCACAAGGAAGGGTCCAACATGTTGGCTGTAGCCAATGATGCAGTGCTGCCATTTTTGCTTGCAATCGCTACTTTAGGTTGTCAACTTGATTGGATTAAAGTGTAGGGCTTCAGCGAGGCAGACCTCTGGTTGTGTAGGAGCAGGTGTTTCCAGAGAGGATTAACTAAGAGGGTAAGCCCCACTCTGAGTGTAGGCAGCCCTGTTACATGGGCTGGAGCCCCAGGCTGAAAAAAGAGGGAGAAAGGATAGTGTGAGGCGAGTGCCAGTAGGCTGCCTTCTCTGCTCCTTGATCCATGGAGCCAGCAGCCTCCTACCATGGACGGGAGCTGGTCTTGCCAGCATGCCTGCCTCTGAACTACCAGCCAAAATAAACCTTTCTCCCTCAAGCTGCATTTTCGTCAAGTATTTAATCACAGCAATAAGAAAAGTAACCAATGCAGTATTCTGACTCAGGAAAGATGAGAGAGGATAGTAAGAATATCAGGCAGTGGGAGGGAAGGGGTGGACAGACCCAAGGCAGATCTTCGCATATGCTTTAGTGTGAAATCTGAGATTGAATTTGGAATTCGTTCAGGGAATGTTCATTAGGGGGAAGGTTGAACAGAAAAGAAGGGGAGAAGAAGTTGTGTCGACATTTTCATAGATGAACTAATGAAACTTCAGAGAGTCGACAACTTGCTAAGATCACACAGCAAATTAGAGCCAAGACATGGTGCTAGAAACATGGAAAATCTGTGGATTTAACATTTCCTGGGTCATATCTCCGACCTGAAGTAGTCACATCTATAAAGGAACTAAATTTCTAAATTCTTTAGAATCATGGGAATGGTAAGACTGGTATATTTAATTTTGTATAGAATAAACTAAAGGAAAACTTCATGAAGAATTCAAATATAGGGAACCGATGAGATGACTCAGAGGGTTAAGGAGCTTGCCACCAAGCCTGAGGACCTGTGTTTGATTCCTAGAACCCAAATGGGACTGGGAGGGCTCCTGCAAGTTGTTCTCCAAGCTCTAATATGCACACTGTGGTTCTCTCTTTCTCTGTCTCTCTCAGGTTTTAGAGATTAGGAAACAGAGAGAAGTCAGAATAACCAGTGCCAGATCTCCAACAGATCAAGACTACGTTTATCCAGTACAATGAGGGGCAGCAACCTTCCTGCAGGATGTAGGCTACTACGAGGGGGAGGGGAGTGGTCGGAGATTGTGCAGGGCACAGATGCGGTGGGTTACATGCGGGTCAGAGGCATTCTTGAGAAATTTATGGTCCCCTCTTTCCTGGAGCTGTTTTACCCAAGCGAGACAGGCTGTCTTAGAAAACAGACTATCTTAACAAACAGTCCCCCTGATTTCTGGGAGTGGCCAACCAACAATGATTGAGCAAGAGGACTTCTGGTTTACTGTAGTCAGGGGTTTCTATCACATACAAAATAAATAATGCTTTTAAAGGATTCAGACAAAGCCATGTTCCCCACATTCTCACCCATCATAATTTTCTCTTTGTCAGATCTCTTTAAAGACTAATACTTCTGGAAGTTTCCTTCTAAAGTTGTATGAGGCAAGGAAGCAAATGTTAAGAGCACCATTCAGGTGTGTGCTCTTGGGCAGCTATTGCCAAACAGTTAAAACTGTGGGCATTGATGCAGACAGGATAGAGTGCAGTTGTGTAACCATGGATACATGAACTAACTTCTCTGAGCCTCGGTTGCCTCATCTACAAAATGCAGAAGGGAATGCGATGAGATTTAAGTCTGCTCTTGCATGCAAAGAGTACAGGGTAAGATTCTTTCAGAAACAGACTTCTTAGCACAACTCCCCAGTGTCTCATTCCTCCAATCTCTGGTCCAACTCATAGTGGAAAGGACAATACTGAGGGCAGCTAAGAGGCAAGAGGCACAGGAGCCTTGCTGGGCTCCCAGTGTCCCCATCCCCTGTGGGCCCTGGTGGTTGGCAGTGGTCTGAGGAGTTCTGTTAATCCTGCAGGATACCTTCCCTGGGCCATGTGGAATTCTTATTCAGCCTTCTGAGCAGAGCCTCTCAAAAATACCAGCCCCCAATCGCAGTTCCAAATAGCTTTAGGTCTGAAACAGCCTGCACAAGCCCAGTAACATCACTTGAGGACGGGGTAGGGGCTTTGGGCCTAGAAAAGAGATGCCTGCCTTCAGGGCCAGGGAAAGAGGTGCCTGAGTGAGACTGCATTCCAAGGTTTGATTGCTATTGAGTCAAAGGCTGGTGTGGCAGCCCAGGTAGAGAGGCAGGCGAGGCAAAGGGTAGGATCTGTGGGGGAGAGGGACACCCAGGTATAGCCTTTCATTGCTTTCATTAGGGCATAAGCTGCTTTAAAATGGGGGTGGGGGGGAGTGGCCTGGTGTCCAGGAACCCAGTGTGCTTGGTTTTGTCACTACTTACC
Organism: Nannospalax galili; assembly: GCF_000622305.1. Taxonomy (NCBI): domain Eukaryota; kingdom Metazoa; phylum Chordata; class Mammalia; order Rodentia; family Spalacidae; genus Nannospalax; species Nannospalax galili. Next base: position 4,658,668 of record NW_008353027.1, read on the forward strand.
AAAGGTTTAGAAGTGTCTGAGAGGAGATCTTGAGACTGAAACTATTTTCATAAGAATACTAAGCTGTTCTGTGTCCTTTTCACTCTTTTTTTTTTTTTTTTTTTTTTTTTTTGGTTTTCTGAGAAAAGATCTCAATATGTAGCCCAGGCTGGCCTTGAACTTCCGATTCTGCTGCCCCAGCTTTCAGAGTGTTGGGATTACAGGTGTGGGATTGCCACCATGCCAGAGATCAGCACTGGTGTCTTTCTCCATTGCTCTCCACCTTATTTTTCAAGACAGGGTTTCTCAATGAATCTGGAAATTCACCTATGCAGCTAGACTGGCTGGCTAGACAAATCCCCAGGATCCCCCTGTATCTGCCTCTCCAGGCACACACTGCTTTACATGGGTGCTGGGGGCCCAAATTCAGGTCTTCATGCTTACCCGGCAAGCACATTACTGACTGAGCCATGTCCCCAACCCTCTTTTCATTCTTAATTGCTCATTAGTGTGAGGTGGAGTTCTCCACAGCTACATAATATCCTGATGTCATTATGATGCTGATAAATAATGAAATGCATTTGCATTTTCTTATTTTCATGTTTTCTCTGTTTGAATTTCTAATGGTAAGTATCAATAAATACAGCCCACATACACTATTGCTCTTTGAGACCATCAATAATTTTGTTTTGTTTTGTTTTTTGGTCTTTTTGAGACAGGGTCTCCCTGTTAGCCCCAGCTGGCCTAAACTCAACAGAGATTCGCCTGCTAGGCCTCCCAAGTGCTAGGATTAAAGGCATGTGCTACCATACCCTGCTAACTGACCATAATTTTTTTTTTTTTTTGTCTTTTTTTGAGATAGGGCCTCCTTGTAGCCCCAGCTGTCCTGGAGCTCACTATGTAGACCAGGCTGGCCTCAAACTCACAAAGATCTGCCTGCCTCTGCCTCCCAAGTGCTGGGATTAAAGGCATGCGCCACCATGCCCAGCCTACAAGCCATAATTTTTAAGTACTTAAAAAGGGCCTTGGAGCGGGGCATGGTGGCTCATGCCTTTAATCCTAACACTTGGGAGGCAGAGGTGGGCGGATCTCTGGGGATTCGAGGCCAGCCTGGTCTACACAGTGAGTTCCAGGCCAGCTGGGGCTAC
>NW_008353027.1:4661678-4678315 GCF_000622305.1 Nannospalax galili
TGCTGTAATGAACATCCAAAATTAATTCCGTACAAAGAAATTTCTAGGTCAAAATGTGTTTGAATTTTAAATTTTACTAATATGTCAATTTTTCCTCCTAAGAAGGAATCAGTTCACACATTTCTAAACTGTGTTCAAGGATGCATCTTTCTCTACATCCTTTCATAATTGTCTATTATGAAATTTGTGTATTAGCTGGGCTATAGCTCAGTTGTAGACGTGGCACTGCTGTAATGAACATCCAAAATTAATTCCATACAAAGAAATTTCTAGGTCAAAATGTGTTTGAATTTTAAATTTTACTAATATGTCAATTTTTCCTCCTAAGAAGGAATCAGTTCACACATTTCTAAACTGTGTTCAAGGATGCATCTTTCTCTACATCCTTTCATAATTGTCTATTATGAAATTTGTGTATTAGCTGGGCTATAGCTCAGTTGTAGACCATGGGCTGGTACAGCACACATGGGCCCTGGTGCAACAAAAATAATAAATAAAAAGTCTGTAACCTTTGACGTCGAACAGGTGAAAATATCATCTTTAAGTTTCAGTTGGCATTTATTTAATTATTCATGTAACTGACCACTCTATGTTTCAAAATATTTATATTTCTTTGCTGGCCTCTCCGAGTGTCCCTTTCCTTGCCTTCCTTTTTTCTATTGAATTTCTGAATTTTAAAACTTAAAAAAATGATATCCAGTTAAGTATCTGTCACACACACATACACACATACACTAATTGTGTCCTAGATGCCCTTAGCATATGATTAAATTTAAAATTCGTTCATGTTTATTTCTCCCATTTCTTTTCAGTCTCATGTTTGTTTGTGATGCCACTGGAATTTGTTTTGATAGAAGGACTAAGAAGGGAGCGGTGCCTTTTCTAACCGAATGGTGAGTCATTTAACCTGATGCCATTTACTGAATAATCTCTTCCCCCAGTGGTTTAAGAAAGGTTTTGAGAGGCCCTACCACAGTTTGAACAGCACAGTGCTGGGGCCTAGAACCTTAGAAACAGCATTTACTGCAGCAACACACACACCTGTGAACATGGAGCCAGCTGTCTTCTGAGATGGTGAGCCTGAGCTCATGTGTGTTTCCCTCCAGGGTGGTCTTCTGCCCCTCCTTCTCAAGGATTTCATTCTCTGGGGCACCCCCCCCCACCCATGCTCCTTCCTACTGGGACTCCATATCACCTATCTGACTTGACACCAAGTCCTATTTGACAACCACAAGTAAACTGCTCATGAAAGCATCATTCTAATACTGAACACAGTGAGTAACGTAGGAAAGGCAGTATACCCGACTATATTCACTTTGAAACAAAAACTCATAGGAAATTGGAGGCATCGAAAGGAGAGGCCTTTAGGGGCTGGACAGATGGTTTGGAGGTTAAGAGCACTGGCTGCTCTTGTGGAAAACTCAGGTTTGGTTCCCAACACACACATGGCAGCTAACAACATGTTATTCTTGTTGTCACATTTGTGGATTTAACAGTTCAACACACAGAGACCCACAGGACTTCTTTCAAATGCCAGCAAGGTTTTCCTCTGGAGGATGGTGGAGGGAAGGGAAAGGAAACCAGTTTTACTTCATCTGTTTCTGTATTTCAGTTCTTATCACAGCTATCTACTCCCTTTAATCCTTAAAAAATACTTTTAAAATATGTCACTGAGGACGGCCTCACACCCATTCATATATGGGCAGCACAGCTGGACTCAGTGGGTCATTTTTAAATAGACATGAAATGGGGAGGGGCGGGGGTGAGGTGGATCCTGGAGAAGTTAGAGGGAGGAGTGGAGGATGACTATGACCAAATTCTCAAAGAATTAATAATAATATATATTAAAGATTTCACTGAATCATTAGACTCCATGCATGTGAAGGAGGATCTGACCAGAATTATCTCAACTTTTTTAAAGATTTTTATTTTATTTTATGTGTTTTGCCTACAGGCATGGAAGTGTGGCACATGTGTGCCTGATGCTGATAGGGGCCAGAAGAGGGAGTCATGTACCCTAGAACTGGAGTTACAGACAGTTGTGAGCCTTTACATGGGTGCTGGGAACCAAACCCAGGTCCTCTGCAAAATTCAGCAAGTGCACTTAACTGCAGACCCAATTCTTCAGCTCCTATCTCAAATTCTTTACCCTAAGTTTTGGGTCTCTTCCCACAGCTGCCTATAGCACCAGGTTGAGGGGATCCATTACCCTCTTTTGGCTTCCATGGGCACTGATGAAAACATGTACATACCCACACACATACATACAAATTTAAAGTATTTTTTATTTTATTTATTATTTTATGTGTATGAGTGTATTGCCTGCATGTATGTAAGTACAACTATGTTGTGCAGTGCCCATGATGATCAGAAGAGAGCATCAGATCCCCTGAAACTGGAATTACCAATGATTGTAGCCACCATGTGGGTGCTAGAAATCAAACCAGGGTCCTCTGCAAGAGCAGTCAGTGCTTTTAACTTCTGAGCCATCTCTCTAGGCCCTAAAATAAACATTTTTAAAATAAAAGATGAAGATAGTTCTGCTGGGCTCGATCGGCGACTCAAAGGTGAATGTTCCCAAGGCCAGCCAATGAGCTCAGAGCTCCAGACAACCCACAGCTTTGCTGGGATTCTCCCTTTTCATCTTGGACCAGACTCATTCCTTCCTACTCTCTCCACATCTGTAGCCTCAAGTCCTATACCCAAACACTGAGCCCAAATATCTTAGATGGCTTTCTAACTCGATGTCTGATCTCTCAGTATCCTTCTGTTTCATTTTTGTTTTTCTATGCTGCCTGCCCCCTGACTATGCATAACCTCCCCCATTTTCAATATTCACCACCAATGTGCTCTTTGTCACAACTGATGAACCTACATTGACACCATCATTATCAGATCATTACCAAAGTGCTTAGTTTACATTAAGGTTCACTCCTAGGGTGACAAATATAGAATGACATTTACCCACCATTGCAGCATCATACAGCATAGGCTCACTCTCCTAAGAGGGCTTTTGTTCTCTTCCCATTCCTTCTCTTTCCAGTCCTATTTTCTTCCTATTTCTTCTCCCATCCCTCTCATCTAACCCCTAGAAACCAATCATTTGCAGTGGTTTGTTGTTGTTGTTGTTGGTGGTGGTGGTGGTGGTGGTGGTGGTGGTTTTTTGAGACAGGGTCTCCCTGTAGCCATAGCTGGCTTGAAACTCACTATGTAGACCAGACTAGTCTCAGTCTCATAGAGATTCCCCCAACCTCTGCCTCCTGAGTGCTGGGATTAGAGGCTTCATTTTCAGTTGTTTTACCATTTCCATAGTTTATAGTCTCCCAGAATGTCATACTGTTGGAATCATATATATTATGCATGCAACCTTTTCACACTGGTTTCTTAGATTTAATGGGTTGAGAGCTCATCTCATTTTAGCATTTTTAACACTCATTGTCTGGCTTCACCTACCTAAAGATATCATGGTTGTTTCCAAGTTTGGGCAGTTATGAATACAGCTGCTGTAAACATCTATGTTTCTGTACAGACATAAGTTATCAGTTCTTTTGGGTAAACAACAAGGAGCATGACTGTTGGAGCAAACAATAAAAGAATATTTACTTTGAAAGAAAATGCCAACTGTCTTCCAAAGTGGCCGCACCATTCTGCATTCCTACCAATAATGAATGCGCTCCTGCTCCTCCACAGCCTCGCCAGCATTTTGTACTGCCAGTGGGATCTCACATAACATAGAATGTTGAACTTTTTTAAATCTGAGTTTCACACTGTAGCCCAGGTTAGACTGGAACTTGTTATTTGGACCAACCTGGTCTCATGATGTTAAGCTCACTGTGATTTTCTTGCTTCTGTCTCCCAAGTACTCAGATCACAGGCACACACTATGATGCCCAATCTTTGAGCATCTTCTTAATATTTTATTTGTTTATTATTTTTATTTTATGTGTATGAGGCTTTCCCTTTCCTTTTGTGTCTTACCTGGAAAAGACTAAAACATAAAAGCTGCCAGCTGGTAAATATCTTGGATCTGTGCTTTGAAGTTAAGGTAATAGGCCCTTTGATCAAAGTATGAAATAAAAGACAAAAGGCAAATTCAGGAGGACTTCTGCACAGATTCTTTCCTATTACTTCATGACAAGGTTTTCACATCAAATGTTTCACAGCGAATCAATCTGATTATAGCACCATTAGTCCCACTTCTAAACCTGATTAGGTACTCTAGTCTTGTTTCTTTCAAAGAGTAATTTTAGGTTTTTCTCAGTTAGGATTAACTGTTAACCAAAATGCAGTACATGAAAAGTGTTATTAATATTATCATAACAGTGTATGTTCCCTCTCCATGAAAGCCTAGAACACGTTTGCCCACAATGTGCGATTGAAACCCCTTTCTTCCTAACCTCAGAAGAAAAGCGAAATGCACCTATACTGAATACAAATGAAACATTCTGTCAAGAGGTTTTCTTTTTAATTTATGCAAAAAAATCAAATTTATCTTTGTTGGGTTAAGTTTAACTGATTCAGGTCCACATAGCTAACAAAGATACAGTGTCAAACTCCTTTAAGAAATAACTTTGGAAACAGCTGTTGGATGCTCATGCTCTTCTATTTGAACAGTCAAATGCCCTTTATGAATTAGCAATGAAATTTGACAAAACTGATTTTCTTTGGGAAGTCTATGAGATGTTCTATTTTAACCAGAAGCTTAAAAACTGTGATGACATCAATGTTTTATACTGAATCTGCCTAAGACCTTAAGAGGAAATTCTTATCAAATGAAGCAGCCGAAGAAGATGAGGGGTAGACTGGAGAAATCCTGACTGAAGTCCTTGGTTGACATATTTGCCCCATTACTCCTTCGTCATGAAGTTCTGGTTATCTGTGTGATATCAGCATTTGGGAGGTAGATGCAGGAGGATCTGGAGTTTAAAGACAGCCTTGGCTACATAGAAATTTGAGGATGGCATAGATTGCTGAGATTCTGTCTGAAAAAAGCCCCCCCCCCAAAGGAAAGAAACAACGAACACAGCTTCCCTGGGATGGCACAAGGCTGGAGGAAATCCCCAGTTGCTTTTACTAAAGCTAGCCCTTAGCATTAATATTAGGAGGTAGTTCTAGGAATAGTATCTTAAAGACAAAGCCTGGGGCTTTATTTGATAGAAAAATGAGTCCAAAATGGCTTGAGGTCCAGGCTAGCTGGGGCTACATGGAGACCCTGACTAAAAAGAAAAGAAAAGGGAACAAACCAAGCAAACAAACAAAAACAAAAAACCCACTGCAACTCGGGAACCTAGAAATAACGATTATCAGCACTTCTAATACTGCACATGTGTTTTGGAGAGATGGAACCTGTGTGTCTGTGTATATTTAGATATGTGTACAGATAGACCTATATGTATAGTTTCTTTTTAGACAGGATCTGACTATGTTACACAGGCTGGACTCAAACTCACAGTCCTCCTGCCTCAGGCTCCTTAGTAGCTAAGATCACAGGCACACACTGTCATACCCTACTTATATGCGATTTTAAAAACAAAATCTTTAAATATTTAATTTATTTGATGTATTATATGTATTTTATGTATATGAGTATATTGCCTGTGTATATGTGCAGTGCCTGAGAATGTCAGAAGAGGGTGTCAGATCCCCTGGAACTGGAGACTCAGATGGTTGTTAGCCATCATGTGGGTGCTGGGAATTGAACCAGGGTCCTCTGCAAGAACAGCCAGTGCTCTTAACCATTGAGTCACCTCTCCAGGCACTTCAAAACAGATTTCTTAATGTAACAGCTAGTACACAGGAAATGACCATGACCACAGCTAGTACAGTCTTCTTGCTTCCCCTATAAGTCTTAGGAGCCTGAATGGAGAACTAGACTGAGCAGCACCCCTGACACTGAGCCCCGTGTTCATATCATCCCCCTTAATCCTTAAAAATATGTGAGGTGTGGATAAAGAGGTGTTGAGGTAAAGAGGATGGAGAGAGGGTAGGAATGGGTTGTATGCTAGTTTTCTGGGACTGCCATAACAAATTATCACAGATTTGGTGGTTTAACAGAAGAGAACCATATTCTTCAGCAGATCTGGAGGCCAGGAGTTCAAAATCAAAGTACTAGAAGAATGCTCTGCCCAGAGGCTCCAGGGGAGAGCTCTCCATGCCTCCTCAGCACCTGATGGCTGTCAGCACCTGCATTTTATGGCTGGCATCACCCCAATCTCATCTCCATCCTCACGTGCCCCTTTCTTCATCTGTCTACCTCTGTCACTCTCTTACGAAGATGTTGCCATTTCATTTGGGGGTCACCCAAATGATTCAGAATGGTCTTATCTCAAAATCTCTTAACATAATTACATCTGCAAGTGATTAGGGACTGGAGGAATGGATGGGACACTTATATTCTATGTTATAAGAGTGTGTATATCATTTTGTAAAAAAGAACCTGCATATATACATTGTAAATAACTCAGCACTGACACACTACTAATGGTTTGTTTGTTTTGAGCTAATCCCTAGTCCAGGTGACACTGCAGAAGGACTGCGAGTCTCAGTGACCTTGGGAGTACGCAAGCCCAGACGCACAGAGGGATGACAAGGGGAGGGAAGGAGGAGAGAAGCTCCAACACCAGGGATCTCAGAGACAAGACTGACCGCATGGTCATAAAGCTAAGACTAAACCTGGAATGACTGGCCGCCTTTGTTTCCCCTCTGTATATAACCTTCCAGCTGGAGGTGAGACGTGAGGCAGGTCTCTGTCTTCTTAGCTGCCTAGCTCTCTGAATAAAGCTATCTTAAAGAGTCTATTCCTGTTTCTGTTCATTGACAAGCAGTTCCATCGAGTATTCTAGTTAAATATGACCCCTTTTCCAAATAAAGTCACATCCACAGGTTCTAAGGACTAGGATATGGACATATCTTTTTGAAGGGCCACCATATAGCACAATACAGGTTGATGTTCTTAAGATGGTTCAGAAAGCCTTAATAAAAGAACATTTGAGCAGAGAGCAGACTAAAGTGAGGATCACATGGTTATGTTTAGATAATTGGTCAGAAGGAGAAGCAAGTTCAAGGGGCCTGAGGCAGGAATGTGTTCTACATGTGCGAATAACTATGAGGAAGCCTTGTGATGAGAGTAGCATATATAGGAGAACACGAGGAGGGACAAACCATGGTGGGATCTGCTAGCCGTGTATGACATCATAGTGTCCTCTCTCTGAAGGCTGCAAGCTGCTTCCAGTATGCAGCCCAGTAGAGGCCAATGAGCATAACACCTGGTGGTACCCCCATGAAAACAGCACACTGCCAAACTACTCCAAAATAGTTCAAGAACTCCAGCAGAGAGAACTCTATTATCAAAAGATGAGCTCCAGTCTGCTAACTACACCCCCACTATGCCGTAAATTGCCACCTGTATTAGTTCCTCTTCTGTTGTTGTAATAAAACTCTATGACCAAAACAACTTACAGAAGGAAGAATTTATTGCACTTATGGTTCTAGAGGGGCAAGAGTCCATCTTGCAGGGGAGGCATGGCAGGAGGCAGCCAAGGCAGAAAGCTGAGAGCTCTCCCATCTTCAAGCAAGGACAAGAAGTAGAGAGACAAACTGGACATGGCTATGAGCTCTCAAAGCACCCTCCCCCCTTCCTCCAGCAAGGCCACACCTCCTAAGCCTTCAAATACAGCGCCACCGACTGGGGCCAAGGATTCAAGTACTTGAAGCCTGTGGGGACACCCCATTCAAACCACCACACCACAACTCACATCCCTGCCTCCACTAGGTAATCCCTTTTGCACTTCTACCCTATGCTCATCATGATGGACCAGGATGGTCTCTGCTGTTGTGTCTTCTACTCTCATCACTCTTCTTGAAAGCAGGACAGAATTCATTCTCATATTCCCATCTACACTGAGTCTGGCATGCTACAGGCACCCAATAATGCTTATTGAATGGGTAAATGAATGAATGAGTGGATAGTGAAGATCTCATGCTATGCATGCTTGGAATGCTATCCAATCAAGCTCCAAAGAAACGTTTAGCTCTAAAAGGTTTATTCTAACCCAGGAGTAAGTGAAACTAAGAATCTGTTTATCCTGAAACTTATGGAATAAGAAACATAACCTTGCTTTCTATGTCACAGACAAGGCACCTGGAGGCGGGAAACCTGAATTTACTTCTAGCTTTGTCATTAGCTGTGTGATGACCTCTGACAAGTCATTGACCCCCACCCCCAATCTAGGTCTCCACCAAGGAGCACAGAGTATACACAGGCGCCAAGGATCTGAGTGCAACCGAATATGACTAGTAATAATCAGATACATACAGATTAGAGATGCATGCGACAACATCTCTGCGTTAGTAGCAAAAACAATGAGTCTTTCTGTAAGAAACAGTATATTTTTAAATGAAATGGAGATCTTTTTTAAAGGTTAAAAACTCATTCAATCTTATGTCTTACAGGGCATATACTGAGTTCAATATTGTATAACTGTATTAATTCAACTGTGAACATAGAAATTTACAGCCACTTGTGAAAGAGATATATCTTTGCTCTAGAAATTGTTATTGAATATGTTAAAGCTGTAATGAAATAGATAAGACAGAATACAAGGTCCTTTCTCAGTCTAAAAGCTCCAGGCTTCATGTGATATCCTAGGGCTAACCTGGCATTATAATTAGTCATTTAAATTCCAACTATGCTCTGATGGGATCCTCGATCCCAACAGTACCTCAGCTAGCTGTCCTCAACTATCCAGGCACTTCTGGACATCTGAACTGAGCTTGAGAACCTCCTTCTCCACGATTCTCATTTCCTAGTAACCTCACTTGGTCTTACAAAAGTCTTTGAACTTCCTCTGACTCTTAAGTTGAAAGACTCAAAAGTACGGGAGAATGAATGATTAGTTATTCCAGGAAAGCCTGAATGTAAGCCTGGAGCTGCCTTCTAGAAGCTAGAAATTCATTGAATTTTTATAAATTTGTCATTGGTGAATTTGTTTTATATTTTGGGACAGAGTCTTGCTGTATAGCCCAGGTTGGCCTCAAACTCTTGATCATCCTTCAGCCTCTTTGAATGTTAGGGTTACCAGCACCATCATGCCCACCTAAATTGCTTTCAGAAAGTTACTTTTAGATCTACATTTCATTTATAAAATTCACATGAATGTTGTAGTCTACTCCTTACTGCATCTGCCTGTTAAAAAAATGTAATTTTCTCCCAAAACCTTTGAGGAAAACTGTTGCTTACTGTTTCTTTTGGTTGGAGGTTCTGGAGATGCCCCAGTACCACCGAGACCTGAAAGAACGAGCTTGTTGGAGAGGGAGCTGGATTACCCCCACTATTAAAGAAAACAGTGCCCAAAAGATCACCTGCAGGCAGGGAAGGCCTGTAAGACCTACAAGCCTAGTTCATTGTGTTCCCTTGCCACCACCAGTGACCCAGCACCATTCTGATTAGCGCAAGTTGGATGGATTTTGGGGAAATGTTACTAAACATTAGAGGGAGCCAAAGGGAAATAACACAGAGAACAAGTAGAGACAGAGAGTCTGGTTGGGGAGGCGCCAGCCTGATCTGCACACACTGATTTGTTTCCAGGCCTCGGTCTGGTCCCTTCTCACTGGTGAGCCATGGTCAGCCTCAGCCATTTCAGTCCCAAATCACAAGCATCTTTAGTCCTGGCCACCCCAGCTGGCCTCAAAGGCTCCAGGCTTCCATTTTCTAGTCTTCCCCCTCATTTCCTAGCTCTAGGTTCAGAATGAATGGCCTACTCTTTTTTAAAAAAATATGTGTGTATGGTATATGTACTTATGTGTGTGTTCATGTGTGTATGCTCGTGTGCATACGTTCATGCATATATGTATGTGCGTGTATGCCTGTAGGATGTCTTTCCCAATAGCTTCTCTACCTTAATTTTTGAGACAGGATCTCTCACTGAACCCAGAACTCATTGATTTGGCTAGGCTGGCTGGCCAATGAGTTTCAGGGCTTCATCTATTTCCCAGCACTGGTGTTACAGATGCATACCATGCAGCAGAGAGTGCCCAGCTGTATTGATGCTGAGCATCTGAATTCAGGTCCTAAAGCTTACATGCCAGGTACTTTAGTGATTGAGCCATCTCCAGCCCCTAGATGGTCAGTTCTTTCAGGAACTGGGAAGATTTACAGTGATTGAAAAGAGACCTACTCCAACACACAACCTTTGGCAAAGGTGTGCTTCCTCCTCTGGATGTGGGCTTGAGTCCAGTTAGATCTCTGCTCTGCCAGCCCCTGCAGCCTCAAGCCTTTCTGCACAGAACTGAGCAGATGAGGTACCCTAGGGTAAAACAGATTTCCTGGTGCCTCTGAGATCCCATCAGAGTGACAAGGGTCTTTTCTGGGTCTGCACAAACCTTGACCTGGTATCCCTGGCTGTGAGTGTCTCTTCATTGTTACAAACCCCTTTAGGGTGTTTTGCCTAGTTGCTTTCAGGCCTGGCTCCAAAGCAGGCTTACTTTCAGTTCTTGAACTTTTCACAGTATTGGCAGAAAATGCATTTCTCATGTGCCTCTTATCTGAAGTCTTATCTTCTCACTGTTCCCCATTTGTTTTTTTTCCTTCCTAGAAACTTCTTGAGAGCCCTGAATGCCTTCTCTAAGGGAAGAGAGCCAGTTTTCACCTTTAAGCATTTACCAAGAAGTCTCCGTGTAACATGGATGTCTCCTTGGGAGCAGAGGAAGGGGACTGCTAGCTCACTGGGGCGTGTCAGGAATCTGCAGGCCTTCCCCCAGCAGAAGTGATGAAGACAGCTGGCCTAGAGTAACGGCTTTACGGGGAAAGTCAAGAGGCTCCAGAAAGTCCCTCCGGACTGTTCTCAGCATTGCCGCCGCTATCAGAACAGTATCTTCAGGGATGATTTGTATAAAACTTTGTCAAATGCTGGTTTGAATTTACAAATGAGGAAGAACATTCCCAAGTTACTTACCAAACGCAAATATCACATGGCCAACAGAAGGGTCAAAATGCATTAGAAATGCTGTAACCTGAACCATTCCTTACTATAGGTTTGGTTGGACCTTGGGAGAGACACATCAGTAGACAAAAGTGAGAGAAAGTACTGGATACTCAGTTGCTTTAAGATAAATAGTGCTTTCCAAAGCATTACAAAGTAGAGAGCTGAAAGAGTCCTTGTAATCTATAAAATGTAAACTTTATGCAATTCATGAGGAATGGCGTTACACTACCCTTCAAGGTATCCTCCTGGTATGCTACACTTTATATACTACCTCCTTTGACTTGACTTCTAAAGGGAGAAAAAGTAAGTACATTAAGGTATTGACATGGGAATTAAAATCTAAAAGGAGTAAACATTATGAAAGGAGGGACAGTATTGCTCCCTACCAAAGTATTATATAAGTTGCGCTGTTTAAAAATCTGTGAATATATGATATTCCTTTGCCTAATTATTTTAAATTTTTGTTTTGAGACAGCCTCTTGCTATGTAGCTCAGGCTGGCCTTGAACTGTTGCTTCTCCTAGCTCTCATTTTTGAGCTCTGGGATTAGAGGAAAATGCACCTCTATGCCTGGAGCTATATTGTTGTTTTAAACATTTAAAGAAATTGCAAGCCAGGTGTGATGGTGCATGCCTTTAATTTCAGCACTTGGGAAGCAGAGACAGGAGGATCTTTGTGAGTTTGAGGTCAGCCTGGTCTACATAGTGAGTTCCAGGCCAGCTGGGGCTACAGGGAGACCCTGTGTCAAAAAAGACAATAATAATAATAATAATAATAGGAAATTACTATTAAAATGTACAAAAAAAAACCCTCTTGGTAAAACATTTAGACAGTAGGCAAAATGAAAGCGTCAAACAACTAGATCAATCTCAAGAGTTTAGTGAATAACAACTGGAAAACTTTCACATCAAGCGTTTACATACAGGGCTGAAGAGATGGCTCAGTGGTTAAGAGCACTCACTGCTCTTGCAGAGGACCTGGGTTTAATTCCCAGCACCCACATGGTGGCCAACAATGGTCCATAACTCTAGTTCCAGGAGATCCAATGCCTTCTTCTGACCTCCATGGGCACTTACAGGCAATCATGCAGGCAGCACACCCATGCACATAAAAACAAAATAAATAAAATAAAATAAGAGTTTAAATACAATATTATTGACCCTCTTTCCATAAAATCTCAGACAACTGCAATAAAAAAAAAATACATACTTCCCAGGAGTACGTTGCAATGAAGCTTTGTAAAATGTGGAATTCAGGGTGGGGAGGGTGGGGAATAGGGGAAGCAAATAGTTAAATGTGGTTACAAAGGTCTAACCTTCTGCTTTTTTAACTTTTAAAAAACTTTATTGAGAATTTCATACATGCATATAAGGTGTTTTGATGAAATCCACGCCCACTCCCTCCCCGCCAACTCTTCCCATATCTCCCCATCACTTTTTCCTGAACCACTTCATGCACTCTTTTTTTTTCAATGGAGCTTTTTGCTACTCTAATAATCCCCCCACAAAGAGGTAACCCTAAAATCTTTTAGGGACAATTTTGGCCTCTGGAACAGAGTATGTTGCTATGAGGCCCAAGGACATTTTGATTTTTAGCCGAGAAACTGGCTTCTTTTCTTTGGGGTCTTTTTCCCCTAACTGCCTAGCCAATTCCTACCTCCTATTCTTATCACACCATCCTCTGATGGGGTTACCCAAATTTCCAATAGGGAATCAGGACACAGACCGCTCTGGTTTCTTTCATGCTGAACAGGGACACAGGATAAGGCAATTGGGGTACCCCCTCAGTGGGTCTATCTGAAAGACTCCCAAATTGCATAACTCTTATCTATAGGGAGAAAAGAAAGTCATTAACTGGTGAATAGGGATGTGAAGGAGAGGTAAAGGTGAGAGTAGTTAGCATTACAAGTTGTAGACAGGGAACCAGAAAAAAAGTCAAAACGGCAAATTTCAAATGTTCATACCAGAGTCCATTGGAATTTCTTGACGAGAGCTTCCAAAAGCATCCCTCCATTGGGTTCCTCCTCATTTTTCTTTTGTAGGCCAAGGCTGGACTGAGTGATGGACTCAGGATTTGTTTTCAGGCACTTTGATAGCTGTTGGAGTGGCTAGAATCAGTGTCAGTTCCCTCAGAAGTCTTCTAGATAGAGGAACAAAACAAAAGTAGCCATCGTTTTAGAATAGCGGGTTGTCTCCCTTAGCTACAGGTGGGCACTATAGTATTGCAGACCAAGGTTTGAAGTCTTACATCTGAGCAGCACTTTCTGGTTAGAAACAAAATTATCAATGAGAAATAATTGTCTAAATAACATTTTATATGGACTTAAGTCTAAGGTCTGGGAAGTGTAATCTCTTGAACTCTTAAAGAAATATACTGAACACTTTAATCTTTGGTTATACTTTCCTTTTGGGTGATTAAGATCATTCCGTTGGCCCAAATGAATCAATTTATTTTAACTCTTAAGGTCGTTTGAGGATCTGTTCCTCAGGGGTCACATGGGCTTGGGAGGAGCCCTGGCTCATTTCTTTCAACAGTTCCATCTATGTGAAGATAAGTCAAAGGTCCTGCTTGAGCATGACTGCCTTCACTTGGAAGCAGGAAATGTTTCCTCTGTGTGGACCCTCCTCTTTGCAGACTGGACACTGGTTCAAGTTCACCTTGTGGGGTCTCCATGGCTTCCCTGAACAAGAGGACAGGTGACTCACCACAGTTACAGGACATTTTGAGAGGCATTCCATAGTCCCCTGGAACTTAGCTGACCTTGGAGGGCAAGGATCAAAAACTGTCCTTTAAGTCCCTCTGACCACAGTAGTATAAGACTCAAAGTATGGCTGTTAAACGGAAATATTTCCATTCCCATATCCTTTTAACATCTTTTACATTTTCATTTTTTTAAAATAATTATGAGATATAAGAGCATTAACAAAATTTCCATCTGTTGTGAGAATTCTTTTCCTGGGAATACTAAGCAAAGTTTATCCCCTTCTAAGGTTTTACTGTCAAACTAATGTTTGATTAAAGTTTTCCTAGGGAACCAATGAATTTACTGAGCTTACTTACAGAGATGATTGAGGAACTGCCAAGGTGTATGAGTGACCTGAGGGTGTGCACACTAGAAAGCCTTTACCCAGCACGGATCAAGCCTTCTCCTCCAAGCCTTCCCTAGATTATGTACTTTAGCCTGCCCCAAATCCAAGAGACCACGTGTGATTAGGGCCAAATTACATGTTGTCGGGGAAGAGTAGTTGGATACTCAGGTGAGGGTCCAATGACCCTGCTTGCCCCTCCTTTTATGAAGGAACACAACTGTCAACAAGCCCGATTATGATGATGTTTAGCAAGCAGGCACAGCTGAAGTCATGACGATGGTAGTTATTTCATGCAGAAGAGACTGCACTATCATCTTATTAAAAGAACATGGAATTTCAAAGGATTTGGTGCTAGGATCCACACATGAGGGAGAATATATGCCTTTTGTTTTTCTGAGTCTGTGTTACTTAGTATAACAGTTTCTAGATCATTTACCTGCAAATTTCATTATTTCATCTTTCTTTACTGCTGACTAGAACTCCATTGTATAAATATACCACATTTTTGCTAATCACTCTTTAGTCGAGGGGCACTTAGGTTGCTTCCATCTATTAGCTATTGTAAAAAGAACAGCAATAAACATGGTTGCACAAGTGTCTCTACAATAGGACAAGTCCTTTAGGTATATGCCAAGGAGTGGTATAGCTGGGTCATATGGTAGGTTCATTTTTAGTTTCTTGTTCTTGTTTTTTTTTAAACTTTTTTTTTTTTAATGTGTATGTGCATGTTGCCTGCATGTAGGTAAGTGCACTCATGTCATGCAATACCTGCGGATGTCAGAAGAGGATGTCAGATGCCCTGGGATAGGTGTCATGGACAGTAGTTAGCTGCCATGTGGGTGCTGGGATTCAAACCCGGGTCTTCTGCAAGAACAACTAGTGTTCTTAAGCGCTGAGCCATCTCTCCAGCCCCTCATTTTAGTTTTTTAAGTGTTCTCCACAGGGAATAAGCTTAGTATCCCCAGGAAAAGAAGTCTCACAAAAGATGGAAAATTTTTTTGTTAATGCTATTGTGTCTCATAATTATTTTTTAAAAAAAGAAAATGAGAATGTAAAAGATGTTAAAAGGATATAGGAATGGGGATATTTTCTAAAATAGAAAAAATGAGAAAGCCTAAGCAAGTGATGAAGGTCTGCTTACGTTTGTTATGATATATAAAGGATGAAATAAAAATAATATACATATAATCTTAAAATGTCTATGGTCATAGTTCAGTCAACTAGTTTAAGGAACAAAATATATATCTAGTCAAAGGTTATCTAAGAATATTTGTTTTTTTTTACCAAAGCCTATTTAAAAGTACCAGACTGGTGGAACTAACTTTCTTGGGTGTGTAACAGCCATACTTTGAGGCCTATACTAATGTGGTCAGAGGGACTTAAAGGACAGTTTTTGACCCTTGCCCTTCAAGGTTGACCAAGTTTCAGGGGACTTTGGAACATCTCTCAAAATGTCCTGTAACTGTGGTGAGTCACCTGTCCTCTAGTTCAGGGAGGACATGGAGACCCCACAAGATGGACTTGAACCAGTGTCCAGGCTACAAAGAGGAGGGTCAACTCAGAGGAAACATCTCATTTATGCTTTCAAGTGAAACCCGACATGGTCAAACAGGACCTTTGACTTATCTCCACATAGACGGAATTGGTAAAAGAAAGAAGCCAGGAGCTCCTCCCAAGCCCGTGTGACCCCCGAGGAACAGATCCTCAAATGACCTTAAGAGTAAATATATATTGGTTTATCTGGGCCAACTCTGTGGTCTTAAACACCCAAAAGGAAAGTATAACCAAAGATTAAAGGGATCAATATAATTCTTTAAGAGTCCATGTATATAGCTAAAAGCTACATAACAAGAAACAATGCCAGACAGGAGATACCTTCCTTTGACTGTTAGCCAGGGTGGCCCAAGAGACTCCCAAACAGTAACCCTCCTCCAAGTTTGACTAAGTTCCAGGGGACTATGAACATCTCTCAAAATGTACTGTAACTGTGGCGAATCACCTGTCCTCTTGATCAAGGAGGCCATGGAGAGCCCACCAAATGGACTTGAACCAGTGTCAAATCTACAAAGAGGAGAGTCAACACAGAGGAAACATTTCCTCTATGCTTCCAAGTGAAGCCAGCCACGGTCAAGTACGACCTTTGACTTATCTTCACATAGATGGGAGCAATTGTGAGTGGGAGCATTTCCCTGTATTCTTTCTCCAATTGCTTGTTATTGGTATATAGAAAAGCTACTGATTTTTATAGCTTGGTGTTATAACCTGTCACTATACTGAAAGTGTTGATCAATTCTAGGAGTTTTCTGGTGGAATTTTTGGGATCTCTTAGGCATAGTATCATGTGCAAAAAGTGATAGTTTGACCTTTTCTTTTCCAATTAGTACTCCTTTAATTTCCTTGTCTTGCTCTATCAAGAGTTTCAAGCACTATGTTGAAAAGGAGTGGAGAAAGTGGACATGCTTGTCTGGTTCCTGATTTCAATGGGAATGCTTCCAGTTTTCCTCCATTTAGAACGATGTTGGCTGTGGGTTTGTTATATATGGCTTTAATTATGTTGAGGTATGTTC
>NW_008353027.1:4678393-4709566 GCF_000622305.1 Nannospalax galili
TTGAGACGACCATGTGGTTCTTGACTTTGAGTCCATTTATGTGATTTATGATGTTTATTGATTTACGTATATTGAAACATCCCTGCATCTCTGGAATAAAGCCTACTTGATTATGGTGAATGATTTTTTTGATATATATCTGAATGCAGTTTTCAAGTATTTTGTTGAGAATTTTTTCATCTATGTTTACGAAGGATATAGGTCTATAGTTTTCTTTTTTGGTTGTGTCTTTACCTGGTTTGGGTATTAGAATGATGCTAGCTTCATAGAAGGAATTTGGGAGTTCTCCCTCTGTTTCTATTATTTTGAATAATTTAAGTAGTATTGGCTGGAAGTCTTCTTTAAATGTCTGGTAGAATTCTGCTGTAAATCCATCTAGTCAGGAGGCTTTGTATTAGTGTTTCAGTTTCCTTATATGTCATGGGTCTGTTTAAACTGTTGATCTCTTCTTGGTTTAACGTCAGTGGTTCCCATGATTTTAAACATCTATCCATTTTTTAGATTTTCAGATTTAGTAGAGTAGGTTTTTTAAATATTCCCTTATAATGTTCTGGATCTTTTGGGTGTCTGTTGTGATGTTTCCCCTTTCATCTCTGATTTTTTTTATTTGGATTTGCTCTTTCTTTCTTTTGGTTAACTGGGCTAAGGGTCTGTCTGTCTTGTTTAGCTTTTCAAAGAACCAGCTCTAAGATTCATTGATTCTTTGTACTGTTTTTTTTTGTTTGTTTGTTTGTTTCTATTTCATTAATTTCTGCTCTGATGTTTGTTATTTCTTCTCTTCTGCTGGGTTTGGGTTTCATTTGTTCTTGCCTTTCCAGTGTCTTGAGTTGCAGTGTTAGGTCATTTATTTGGGCTCTAATTTTTTAATGTAGGCACTTAGAGCTATAAACTTCCCTCTTATGACTGCTTTTAAAGTGTCCCAGAGGTTTTGTTGTGTTGTATTGTCCTTTTTGTTGAATTCCAGAAATTCTTTTATTTTTTTCTTAATTTCTTCTTTCACCTACTCATTGTTTAGGAGTGTGTTGTTCAATTGCCATGAGTTTGTATAGTGACTAGGGCTTCTTCCAGTGTTGATTTTGAGCTTTATTGCATTGTGGTCTGATAGAATGCATGGAATTATTTCAATTTTTTTGTATTTGTTGAGATTTGTTTTGTGCCTCAGTATGTGGTCAATTTTTGAAAAAGTTCCTTGGAAGTACTGAATAGAAAGTGTATTCTTTGGTGCTTGGGTAGAATATTTGGAAGATGTCTGTTAGGTCCACTTGATGTATGGTGTCACCTAATTCAATTGTTTCTCTGTTTATTCTTTGTCCCGTTGACCTGTCTAATGGAGACAGTGGTGTGTTGAAGTTCCCTACTATTATGGAGTTGGGGTTAATCTGTGTCTTGAAGTCCTGTAGTGTTGTTTTTATGAATTTAGGTGCACCAGAGTTTGGTGCATATATGTTCAGGATTGTAATATCTTCTTGGTTATTGATTGAGAGACACAAGTGTGTCTTGCAGGGAACCTTGCTTTTGTGATGGATGGTCATATTAACCAGTGACAGAGTCTTGAACCCTAGAATTGCAACCCCTGCTTGCTTCTTAGTACCATTTACTTAGAATATTCTTTTCCTTCCTTTCACTTTAAGGTAGTACCTGTCCTTAAAGGTGAGATGGGTTTCTTGCAGACAGCAAAAAGATGGATTTTGTTTCTTAATCCATTCACTTAGCCTGTGTCTTTTGACTGGGGAGCTCAGTCCATTGATATTAAAGTTATTATTGAAAGATCTATACTCCTTGCCATCACTTTGATTGCTGTTTGTGTTCTCTAATTTTGTGTTTCCTCAATTATAGCTTTATTTATTTTCTTTCATTGCCCCTGGGGTGTAGTTATTCCTTTCTCCATTCTTTGTGTTGCTTCAAGTATTCTTTGAAGAGCTGATTTCGTGAACATGTATTCTTTCAGGCTATTCATGTCATGGAAGATTTTTCTTTCCCCCTCAACTACAATAGACATTTTTTCTGGGTAAAGTATTCCGAGCTGGCATCTAATGTTATTTAGAACTGGAAATACTTCAGTCTAGGCTCTTCTGGCTTTCATAGTTTGCATTGATAAGTCAGCTGTAATTCTGATGGGCTTTCCTGTGTATGTGACTTGTTGTTTTTCTTTTGCTGTTTTCAGTATTTTCTCCTTGTTCTGTACATTTGGTGTTTTTACTATGATATGCTGTGGGGTCCTGTCTATTTGGTGTTCTGTGTGCTTCTTGTATTTGTATGGAGATGCCCTTCCTTTATTTTGAAAATTCTCTTCTACAATCCTGTTTAAGATCTGGTCAATACCATTATCCTGAAATTCTTTCCCTTCTTCTATGCCTATAGATTTGGCCTTTTCATGGTGTCCCACATCTCTTGCATATTCTATTCCTGTTTTTAAAATTTTTTTTCATCATCTTTGCTTGAATGATCGAATTCTTCAACTTTATCCTCCAGTGTTGATATTCTGTTTTCCATTTCATTCATTCTAGTTGTGAGGTATTCCCCTACTTCTGTTTGTATTATTTTTGTGCCTTGATGTTTTCTTATTGGTTATGTAAAGCTGGTTGGTCCAGGTTTCAGGTTCTCTCAGGTTTTATTTTGGGGGGAGCTGATGGCTTCAGATCAGCTATTCAGGAGCTCCCACAGAAGCCCATGTCAGGTTCCAGTCAGGTACACTCAGGGGCTTCCTTCTAAGGTTTGGACCCCTACTAGCGAGAACTCAGAGCCCTTGGGAAGTTCCCTAAGGGGGTGCTGATTTTGGGACTCTCAGGCCATCTGCTGAGTTTCCAGCCCCTATGACAGAGGGAGGCCAGAACAGGTACTCTCTGGCTGTCTGTTGAGATCTCAGCCCCTATGGTGGAGGTCGGAACAGGTACTCTCTTGTCTTCCATTTTAGATAATGTCTTCACAGATGCTTATTGCAATAGAAAAAGTCAAAGCAACAAACAAAATGGAAAAACAAAACAGTCTAGAAATGTTTACCTAGAAAGCATATTAGGTTTCCAGGTTTCTCCCTGAATAGGCCACGTCCTCAGTCTTACCACACATCTCACACCACAGGCTTCACCTGCATGTGGGAAAATTGGACAGGAAGTAAATAAAAGAGGAAATTATACCCTAGAAGCTACAGATGAAGAATTTATTCATCTAGACTCCACTGGAATTCTGGCCTATCCCCTCTTCCGAAATCCCCACACCCCCACCTGAGCTACCCCCATCTCTTCAGTGATCATTTAGATTTAATTAGCATTTCGCCCCACATTTGCCTTGTAACTAGTATAAATGTATTCAGAAATAAAGCTGGCTCTGTAGGGTAAAAGCATCATAGTGTATTAATTTTCCCAGGGGTAGTTTCAAGCTACCAATGTAAAACCACCTGACACAGAGTTGGGAAGTGACATCACCACTGACTCTCAGGGCTGGGTCGTGTGAGTTTTCTCACTACTAATTAAAATATTTTCTTATACTTCATTATTTTGCTAAGTGGCTCAACAGTTGACATTTTATACACACGTCTGTTTCTTCAGTTGCAAAAATGGTAAAATAAGACCCACTCTTCTGCTTTATAGTGAGAATTAAAGTAAAGGCGTGGAGAGAAAGACACACTCCAGTTTGTGGTAAACTGGAATGTGCAGTCAAAGCCAGCCTGGATACACAGAAAGTCAGGAAAAAAAGAAAGGAATGAAGAAGGAAGGGAGGGAGGGAGGAAAGGAAAGAAAGGTATCTTTCCTAGGACTGTGCTGAGGAGAGGAAAGAGAAGGAAAGTAAGGAGGGAGGGAGAGAGGGAGAAAAGAAGGAAAGGAGAGAGGGAGGGAGGATGCACAGTGGAATGCGTTTAGTCACTCACTTCTAGTGAGCACACCGCGACACAAATGATGTAATATCACTGCCAGATTATGTCAGAAAAGAATACATTTCTCTCTTGGATCACTCATGTGGAGATAGGTATGATTTGTGTAGACCTTGGGAGGGGCCAACAAAGGAAATCTCCAACTGCCAACCATCTTGGAAGCAGATCATCTAGCTGTGGTCAGCCCTTCAGAGACTAATCCTGAGTAACAACTTGACCACACACTTATGAGGGGCCCTCAGCCTGAACCACTTTTGATTCCTGACCCTCAGAGCCTGTGGAAGAATAATTAACGTGTGTTGTTTTAAGCTGCTCTGTTTTAGGATAATGTGTTATACAATAATGGGTAATTAACCCAGGTCTCCAGAGAACAGACCTAATAGCTGTGTTTTCACACCTTTGCTTCGCTTTGTTTACACATGGCATCCCTTTTTCTTGTTCTATATTCTCTTGCAGAATCACAAGCCACTCCTGTCCCTTGTCTTCCGTATCGCGCCACCTCTCTTCTCAACCTTCCCTGTCCTCTCCCTGGGGTTCCTGGCATCCTGTTCTTCTCTTTTCTCATTCTACATATGTTGCCTCATCTATGGCCACAATTTTTATTAATACTTATATCCCTTTAATGGCAAGTGCTAATTCAAACTCTCAAAAGCAAATGAAGAAAATAGTGCCTTACCTAGCTGTGAGGAATACTGACTAGAAAAGTTCACAGAATTCCCCCAAAAGAGCTGTAAGAATTGGGGCCCAAGGGACCAGAACTCAGGACTCCGCACTACCCAGACATTTTTTTCTCTGATCAGATTTCATTTCTACTTGCTTTAGTTTCTCTTTGTTTGCTAAACTCTTTCCCCACTACTGTTAGAGTCTGTCCACATGCAAAAGAAGATGAATCCATGACCTTCAGTCCCACTGACAGTACATTAGATAGAAGAGTATTTTTCTAAAAGAGAGGGCAGTCTGATAGAAAAGGCATGTGTCCACTGTGTTGTCTGTGGAGAAGCGGCTCCATCACTGGCCATGTACTTTCCCCTGAATGCTAGGCCTACATATCAAAGGCTACTAGATATCTCCAACTGGAGATGACACTGAGCACTGCATTCATCTGGAAAGGCTTCTGTAATAAAGTACCATGAGCCTATAATAAGGTTTAGAATAGTAAGATTTATTTTCTTACAGTTTTAGAGGTCAGAAGTCTAAAATTAAGGTACTGATAGGGCCAACAACCCTCTGAGGCTGCTAGGGAAGGGCTGTTGCAGTCTTGCTCTTGCTGCAGGTAGTTGCCTCACTCATAGATGCACCACTCTGCCCTCTGTGCTCAGTTCACATGGCGTTCTACTTATGTGCATGACTGTCTCTGCATTCAAGTATCCCCATTTTATAAGGGCACAACCATACTGGGTTAGACCCCACCCTAATGACTTCAACTTAATTGTATCTGCAAAGACCTTGTTTTCAAATAAGATCACCTTCTAAGGTACTGACATGTTGGAAAATTGTCAACATGTGAACGGGGGTGAGGTGGGAAATCCAACCCATAACAGGCCCTGTAAGAACGCTAACAGAATCTGCTGACTCCATTGGCTTTTCCTGTTATCTCCCACTCTGTTCTCTACACTGACTCCTTTTCTACATATCTTATCCTAGTTATACAAATCACCATGTGCTCTGTCATCCAAACCAGAAATCTTTGTTTTCCTCTATCCAATCATTCAATAAGTTCTGCACGGCTGTGTCTTAAATGTTCCTTAAATAGGTCTCCTTCCCTCCAACCTAAGTTCCTTCAGCTCGGGTTCTTAATATTTCATATGTGGATGTTACAAACACATCCGAAATGGGCTCATTATCCCCAGTTGTAGTTTTCTGAGATACTCACTCCAACTCCCTTCTCTTCCATCAGTTCATCTAACATGCAGAAAGCTGTGTGATCTGTTTAAAACACCAAAGTTTCCTGACCATTTCATAATTTTTTCAGTAAGTGCCAACCATTCTGTAAGGCCCTCCACCATTGTGCCTGTCAAAAGGCTCCTCATTCTTTTTTAAATGTATTTTATTTATTATTTTTCTTTTATGTGTATTGCCTGCATGCATGTGAGTGCACTCCTGTTGTGCAATGCTTGCAGAGGTCAGAAGAGGGCATTGGATCCCCCAGAACTGGAGTTACGGATAGTTGTTAGCCACCATGTAGGTGCTGGGATCTGCAAGAGAGATTCAAGCCCAGGTCCTCTGCAAGAGCAGTCAGTGCTCTTTACCACTGAGACATCTCTCCAGCCCCCTCATTCTTTTTTTAAAGTTTGTTTATTTATTTTATTTATTTTTTATTTTATGTGTATGAATGTTGTACCTGCATGTATGTAAGTACACCTGTGTCATGCAGTGACTTCAGAGGTCAGAAGAGGGCATCAGATCCCCTGGAACTGGAGTTACATAGTTGTTAGCCTTCATGTGAGTGCTGGGATTTGAACCTGTATCTGCTGCAAGAGCAGCCAGTGCTCTTAACCACTGAGTCATCTCTCCAGCCCCAAATTTTATTTTTTTATTGTATCTCTATGTATGTGTATGTATATGAGTCTACATATACGTAAGTTCACCTGTGTCATGCAATGGCCCTCAGAGTCAGAGGGGATGTCAGATCCCCTGGAACGAGAGTTACAGACACTATGTGTGTGCTAAGAACTGAACCCAAGTCCTTTGCAAGAGCAACCAGTGCTCTTAACCACTGAGCCATGTCTCTAGCCTCGTTCTTGAAGCTCAGTCTAAGAAGTTGCTCAGGGAAACCTTCCTCACCTGGACGCTCCACTACCCTGCTCAATCTCTCTGAAGCCACCTATCCCAGACCCTTTCCTCTTTCTAAGATCTTTGCAAGTCTGTCAGCAACTACTATCCCAGACCAGCAGCCACATTTGAAGAGATTCCTCCAGAACTCTTTTTGGTGTATGAGGCTCCCACCTGCTTTGAGAGGGCCTTTGAAGTGTCCTAGTGGACACTATGTATGGCCACTTAAATCCAAAAAGGCTTGAATGTAGACAGGCATAGGCCCTACTGTGCTGCATGTATGAGGAGAGTAAGGGACTAGGTGCTGTGCAGGTGAGCCTTCTGGCAGCAACAGAGGGGCCATGTGGCTGGCTAAGGCACTGCTATGGGCAAAGGCAGACTAAGAGCTTAGCAGGCAATGATGGTTGATACAGCGTCTGTGGGCTCCTGGATCTAGATAGGGTCCTGTCTGAGGTCTTTGCTGGGTATCTAGCCCAGCACTGCTGAGCACAGCCCTCTCTTTCTCTCGTGGGTGATTGCAGAACAGATCAGCTAAATGCCAGTAGCCAAGGAATCAGAGCACTCAGTCCCTGTACTGTGACAATGGAGTACTCTCATAGACCATAAGCTCTGGAAGGAGAGCAGTGTGTCTTCACCTTGTACTGAGCACCAGCAGGTTCTTTCTGGGCAACATGTGCTTCATATGCACACAATCTTTTAATCTTCACAACAGTTTTGTTAGGTTAGACCAGCTATTAGCTCCACTGCATAGTGGGGATACTGAGGCACACAGAAGTTACAGAATTTGCCTGAGGCTGCACACCTGGTAAAAGGCAGAGCAGAGATTTGAACCCGCACTATCTGAGCATCCATCTTCTTAGCTTTTATTTTCCATAGCCTACCAATTCATATTGGTGCATTTTAATGAACAAAAATCAAGATGTTTGTAAGTAAAAGTAAGTTCACGCACAGTCACCTTTGGGACCCCAGAAAGATCACCTTAAGACTCTAGGCTTTCCTCCTCAGAAGCATGAAGCCAGTGTCCAACCATGGATGCTAAGAAGCCACAAAAAAAGAAGCCCCAAACCAAACCCACCAGAGCAATGACTCTGATGAACGGGGATAAGTATGACAGAGCACTTGAGAGGCTGAAGCAGGAGGATTGCCATAAGTTTGAGACCAGCCTACGTCACAGAGTGAAACTCCATCTCGAAGACAAATAGAAAACAACTACCAACAACAGAAATTATGATAGAGCTGCTTCTGAGTCAAGCGACTGTCATGGGTGGAGCTGTTCCCCGAAAAGAGCTATGTTGAAGTCCAAACCCCCAGTACCTCAAAACGTAGCCCAATTTGGAAATAGAGTATTTATACAAGCAATTACATTAAAATGAACATCTCAGTGTAAGTCCCACTCCATATGACGGGTGTCCTGATAAAAGGGCATTTGGACGCAGAGACAAGCCTGTACACACAAGGGAGAAGGGCACATGAAGATGGAGGCAGAGATGGGGTGATGCATTCATCCACCAGCCAAGGAAAGCCAACGATTGCTGTAAACCACCAGAAGCAAGAACAAGGATGGAACAGCCCTGACCAGGAACCAACCCTGCCAACACTTTGATCCCAGACTCTTGGCCTCCAAAATTGTGGGACAGTAAATTTGGACTATTTGAGCCACCCACATTGTTGTGGCACTTTGCCACCTCAGCCTTAGGAAAGGAACATAGCCAGATGCTCCTGGGTGACTAGAAGATGGATTAACATACTAATGGTACATGGTACATGATTCTTGTCATCAGCAAGGAAGTTAGCAAAACAAAGAAAGAACAATGGGAGTAACAATACCAAAATAAATCACTTTGAGCCGCGGAGGGCTTTGTAAGATCTCAGGCTCTACCTTCCATCTTAAAAGATGATCTGAGAGGAGACTGGAGGAAGAGGGCCCAACATGAGCAAAGGAATAGGAAATTAGTAAACCAGCATGGCTTAAAAGCCGGCTTCCGACAATGAAAAATCTATATGGTAATGACTTAAATAACAGAAAATTTTAAATATGGCACATGAACCCCTTTATTCATTAAACAAGTGTTTTTGAATGCATATTGTACCTATAATCCTATACCAAGTATAGGAATAATTTAAGAAACCTCAAGACAAACAGAATGCTGAGATTTCAGCCAGACTTAAAGATCTTTGATAACAGCCACAGCTAGTTGGACTTTCCAATTTATTGTCAACTTTTAGTTTGGCAGAGTGATTTCTTTATAATGATTCTAGACTAAACTGTTCCAAATATATCAAATAAGGAAACAAGAGTTTTATTGGGATCCCACAGAGGTGGATGATTTATAGTTTTGTAAATATGCAAGCATTAGACTTACAGAGTTACCATATCACCATCAAAGAATTTTGTAAAGAACTCAACCTTTACAGGAAAGCTAGCTACAAGTTCTCTCTCTAGTAAAGAAAACTAGTATGGTGAAGGCTGGAAGGTTGGCTCAGTGGGTAAAGGCACTCATTGTACAAGCCTACCAACCTGAGTTCAATCCCCAGGACCCACTTAAGGTAGATGGAAAGAACAGATTCCACAAAGTTGTCCCTTGACCTCCATATGTGTGCAGTGGCATGAGTTTCTCCATTTCACACACATCTTCATCTAACACATGTGTACACAATAATAAGTTAAATAAATAAACAAATGGAAAGCAGAAGTGAACTTAAGTTCTCAAAAAAGATTTGAGGGGGTGGTGGTTGGAGAGATGATTTAGTGTTTAAGAGCACTGGCTGCTCTTGCAGAGGACCCGTGTTCAATTCCCAGCACCTACATTGTGTCTAACAACCATTCCAGGGGATATGACACCCTCTTCTGGCCTCCACAGGCACTGTACGCACATGGTGCACTTACATACATGCAGGCAAAACACTCATACAAATAAAATTAAAATAATTAAAAAATAAAGACTTTTGGTGGGGAGTGGTGGTGTACACCTTTAATCCCAGTACTCAGGAGGCAGAGGCAGTCTGATCTCTGTGAGTTTGAGGCCAGCCTGTTCCACATTTTGAATTCCAGGCCAGCCATACATAGTGAGATCCTGTCTCAAAAAAAGATTAAAAAAAAAAGAAAAGGAAAAAACATTTTTAAAAAAAATTGTTTTACAAAGACCTCTAGATAGGCTGACTAGATTCACCAGATGGACAAGTAGTGGGGAACGTCTGGGGGTGCCGACAACTCAGCAGACAATAGCAGGGATCACAGAGTATAAGGGCTATAGTGGGGGGAGGGAGGCTATGGGAGGGTGCCATCTGGGAAGTGGGTGTGTAGATGAATAAGATAGTTTGGGATGTTCTGTGTGATATACACACACACCCACAAAAAATCAACAAATTTGTAACAAATGAATTATATTTGAGGAGAAAGCATAAAAACTTACGTCATGTTAATTAGTAGAGGTGATAAACATTACCACTGAAATCTACCCGATGACTTTATAGACATACACAGGTGCCAAGGATGGTGGATGAATACAAGGAAAACCATTTTGTCTGAACACCACACCACAGGGTAAATGCACATATGAACCCATGGCGCTTGTGACAGCATGCACAAAACCTGTGCAAGCTAAAGCCAGACAAAGCAAAGTACAAATAGCAGAGGTAGGCAAAAAGCCCAGCCCTATGAGGATCAACTGGCAGTTGATAGCTGCTGGGAGAGAGTCAGTAGTTTCCTTAACAAGCATGATACCTGTTAGGTTGACCAGACTCCAAGGGATAGACCCACACCCAAGAGCACTTGGGGAACACAGATTAGACTCTATAAGTCAAATAAAATAATAATAATAATAATAATAATAATTGTTTTAATCAATGGGGCTCTGGGGAGAAGCTCAGTAGGTAAAGTGCCTGCCTCACAGGCAGGAAAACATGAGCTCAAGCCCCAGGAACCATACGAAAAAAGCCAGGTGTGGTGGTGCAGTGCACACTTGCCATCACAGTGCCAAGGAGGAGGCACAAACAGGAGGATCCCTAGGCTTGATGGCCAGCTGGCATAGCCTACTTGGTGAGCTCCAGGCTGGTGAGAGAGCATGTCTCAAAAAAGAGGAGGATGGTGCCTGAGGAACACCACATGTTGACCCCTGGCCTGTATACACACACACACATAGGCATTTGCATGTACACATGTACCCACATAAACATGCACACACATATAAACACATAAAATATTAGCGAATGTTGTCTTACGTTGGCGCTTTATGAAAGGTCTTCCTCTGTATGCTTCAATCTCCCTGCCATTACCATCTGTTTTTCACTTCTGACTACCCAGTTATACTGCTAATTTAAGTAATGTTTACCTTAGCTTTGGTCAATATTTGACTTTTTAGTAAATGTTATACCATTAGGCTGCTCAAACATTTATTAAGCAGTTAAAATTGAGTCCTTACCTCATTTAATATTTATCTTCAAACAGACCCAGTACAGCATATAGATTGTCATAGCAGAATTCAGAAGTTATTTTCAGTTTTCTTGAGCAAAAGCCAATCTATATACCTGCAAATCGTTGACCAAAGCTGTTCCACAAAGAAGAACCAACCTGAATAAAACCAGAAAACCAGTTTTCTGAGGAACCTCAGCTACAACCCACGTGGGAAGAAGCTGATCATTCATTGAAATTACAAATTAACTTTTTTTGGGGGGGGGTCTTTTTGAGACAGGGTCTCCCTGAGCCCCAGCTGTCCTGGAACTCACTGTGTAGACCAGGCTGACCTTGAACTCACAGAGATCTGCCTGCCTCTGCCTCCCGAGTGCTGGGATTAAAGGCATGCGCCACCACACCCAGCCACAAATTAACTTTTAAAAAAATATATTTTATTTAAAATATTCTTTCTATTTTATGTGTATGAGTGTGTTGCCTGCATGCATGTGAGTGCACCTGTGCTGTGCAATGCCGTGGAGGTCAAAAGAGGACCTAGGATTCTCCTGGAACTGGAGTTAAGGACAGTTCATAGCCGCCATGTGGGTGCTGGAAATCAAACCCGGGTCTTCTGCAAGAGAAAATGCTAAGTGTAATTCACACCAATCTTATATTTTGAACATTTCCTCATATTCTAAATTGTTTTTTCCCTCCTCACATTTCTTTTTTATTGGGTAAAATTCTCAAAAGTCCAGATTCTTTCTCCTATAGACATAGTTAGTCAGCCACTAAGTAGCCAATGGTGGGAAAGAAAGGTGAGACTTATCTCCTTGACACCAGTAAGTGATTCACTGGAAGTGAGTTCTGGGGGTTTATAGCCTTGCCCTCGCCATCCTGTCTGTGGATGAAAATGTAATCAGCCAACTTCCTGTTCCTCCTACTGTTCCTGCCCTTGTGTACATGCTCCATAACTCTGGAACCATAGGCCAAAATAAACTTGTTCTTAAGTTGCTTTGGGTCATGGTATTTTATCACAGTCTCGGAAAAGTAACCAGTACATGATGTGAATGTGATTCTTTGGGGCTATGCTGTTGCCCCAAAGACTGTTACAGTGCTTATTACCTAACTGACATGTGATAGAAAATATGAAGGCAAGGGTAGCAGAGCAGAAGAGATTCTGTTGTCCTCATAGTGGAACTCCCAACAGCGCTGAAGAGGACAAGCTGAAGGTCAACTATGGCGTGGTGTGGATCTAGAAATCAGAATCATAGCTTGCTTGCTCGTTCCTGTGATCCCTGCACTTGGAAGGCTGAGGCAGGAGAATGCTGCAAGTTTTAGGGTAGCCTGAGCTACATAATGTGTTCCAGGCCAGCCTGGACTACACAGAGAGATTGTCTCAAAATATACAAACCAACAATTTGGAAAAACATTTCTAGAGCCTTCAGAGGAAGCAGAGGCTGGTCAACAACTGGATTCCAGACCTGTCTATCTCAGGAAGTGTAACAGACTCTCTGTTCTTTAAGCCTTCTTTGTTACAACATCCTTTGGAAAAGAATATGGTTGGCTAGAAGTCTTGGGAACTAAGCAGCAGGGAAGAAAGGAGCAGGCTTGGAGAGGGTGGAGCCCAAGGGTGGGGAGGGTGGAAAGGAAAGGAAAGGTGGTACAGTTGCCACAATGGGCTTAGCCCCCAAAGAGCTTTGAGTTAGTAAGACCCTACAGAAGAAATGCCCCCGTTTGAGACAAGGGGCCCTTGCACCCTAGGCATAGATCCGTTATGAAATTAGGATTTCCCCAAGAGAAACATGAAAGCTCAGGCTAGATCTCCCTTCTACTAAGGCTGTTTCCAAAAAGGGATCGAAGTGGGCCCAGCTGTGAGTGCTGAACAGCCAACAGTGCCTACTGCTGTGAAGGGGAGGTGGGTGCCCAAGGTGGGTACAGAGTGGTACCTCATAGCACCCATACAGGTTGACCTGCATCTGAACAGGGGCCCAGAGACAAGGGATCTGTTCCTTCAAGGACCAACTGACCCTGGAGAGGCACAGGGAAGACACTGAGGCTCTGAGAATGTGCAAAGACTTAGAAAACTGCTCCCACCTTATAACCCAACATCAGACTCCCTCCAAATCCAGAGGAAGCATGTGGCTTCTGCCATGACCCTCTCCTCTAGAGGATAAAGAGCTCTATATTGCAGTCTAAAACCAGCCTTCCTGTGACTCAGATTCCCACCTCACCAGATCATTTGCTGAATTTTATATTTTTGAGTCTGCTCTGCAACTTTTCCAACTGCATACTGCATTTTCTACCTCCAAATTGCTGCTGAGGCTCAGTGCTCAGGGTCACCAGGAGACAGGCTCTCTCCTTCCATATACAGATATTTGGAGACTTTTTTTAAAAAGATTCATTTTTATTATTTTTTTCTCATCTCTTCCTCACTGACAGTACTGTATTCTTGCCTCTAGTCTTGTTTCTTTGAATTTTCTTGACCCTTATTGCAAGACAAACTTTTTTCTTTTTTAAAAAATATTTTATTTATTATTTTTATTTTATGTGTATGAGGGTATTGCCTGCATGTATGTGAGTGCACCCGTGTCATGCAATGCCTCGGAGGTCAGAAGAGGGCTTCAGATTCCCGTGGAACTGGAGTTAAGGACGGTTCATAGCCGCCATGTGGGTGCTGGGAATTGAACCCGGGTCCTCTGCAAGAGCAGTCAGTGCTCTTCACCACTGAACCATCTCTCCAGCTCCCATTTTTATTATTTTTAATTGTGGAGTGAGGCATGGTACAGGTGCCCACAGAGTTGAGAAGGGTGTTGGATGAACAGGAGTTATAAGAGTTGTGAGCAACTCGAGCCATGGGTCCTCCACAAGAGCAGCAAGCACTCATAACTGCTGAGCCATCTCTCCAACCCCATTGAAGACATCTTTGGATCTTTGAATCTTCTTTTCTCCAGGCCAAATAGCCCCAGGACTAAGTAAACCCTAATTCCTGTTCTGCTATACAGTTCAGCTACACCAGGACAGTCTTGTTATTTTATGACATCATTTCAAAATGTTTATTAAATCATTATGTATCATTAAGCATCTTTTTGAGATCAGGCTCTTTGCTAATTTCTGAGGATATAATAAAAAAGAAAGAAATTCTGCTGTATGAGTTTATATTCTACAAGTGAATAAACAACTCTCTGCTTTGCTTCTCTGCTGCTGTGATAAACACCATGACCAAAAGCAACTTGGGAAGGAAAGGGCTTATGTCATCTTACAGGTTATGGTTCATCACCCAGAAACACCAAGGCAAGAACTCAAGGCAGTAACCTAGAAACAGAAGCAAAGACCATGGAGGAACACTGCTTACTGGCTTGCTCCCCAGCTCACAGTCAGCCTTTCTTATACAGCCCAGACTCACCTGCCTAGAAATTGTACCACCCACAGTGGGCCGGGCTTTCCTGTTGCTTAAAAATCAAGAAAATGCCCACAGACACACCCATTGCTGGATCTGATAGAGGAAATTCTTCAGCTGAGGGTCCCCTTCCCCAGGTGTGTCAAGTATCAACCAAGATTAGCCATCACACTGGTTCAACACTTCTGTTGAGAGAAGAATTAAGAGCATGGGATGTGGAGTTCTACTATAGATCTGAATCCCATCTTGACCATTCACACATTATTAAACTTACTAAATGTCTCATCAACTTAGTTCCTCTATCAAATGTAAAGAATAACAAAGCCTACCTCGGATAGGCCTTGAGGTATTAAATACATTAATATTATATGAAGTTCTTAAGATAGTTCCTGTTGGCAGATCTGGCTTTGGTAGGCTAAGGCTGAGAACCTAGCAGACAGCCTGAGAAGGTAGGTTCAGACCTCCATCAGGGTAGCGGCCCAGAGCTCAGCAGACCGCCAGAGAGTGCTGAGTTCTGGCCTCCCTCTGGCCTCCAACTACCAGAGGGCCTGAGAACTCAGAGGACTGCCTCACAGCCCCTGGATCCTGCCTCCACATGGTGGTGAGCTTCCCCTAATTGTGTCATACCATCCCCCTACCTGGGATTTTGTGAGGCCCCTCCCAAGGCACCAGGGCAAATATGACTTTGGTAGGCTAAGGATGAGATCCTAGCAGATAGCCTGAGAGGGTTGGTTCAGATTGCCATCAGTGTGAGCTAGGATCTCAGCAGACTGCCAGAGAGTGCCAAGTTCTGGGCCCCCTCTGGCCTCCCTCTGGGATAGGGTTGACAACCCACTGGACTGCCTGAGAGATCCTGGGTCCTGCCTCCATGTGGTGAAGGAAGCCTGAATGTACCTGAGTGGAACCTGAATTGGGCTTCTGTAGGTACCCCTGAATAGCTGATCTGAAGCCATCAGTTCCCTCCAAAATAAACCTGAGAGAACCTGAACCCTGTACCAACCAGCTTTACATAACCAATAAAGAAAGGATCTAGGCACCCGGATAATACAAACAGAAGCATACTTCAACTTAATTCTCATATCAGAATCATAAACAACAAAAGACATTCACATGCCAAAATCACAACAAAAGAATAATAAAATGGAAAGCCAAAACACTATGTCCCCACCAAACCCCACTAATCTTGTATAAGAGTTTTACAAGGAGAACCCTCCAGAAATAACCTAGGACACTGAATTTAAAAGAACAATCATAAACATGATCAAGGAACTCAATGAATTTAAAGAACACACAACTCACAGACCTCAAAGAGGATAGGGATAAACTTCTAAATGAATTCACAAAAGAGATAGAAACATTGAAAGAAACTCAGGCAGAAATGAAGAAGGAAGTGCAAAACTCAATAAGCCAACTTGAAACAACAGGGGAAAGCCTCACTGCTAGAATGAATGAAATGGAAAACAGAATATCAACACTGGAGGATAAAGTTGAAAAACTGGAACACTCAAGCAAAGAGTATGGAAAATTTTAAAAAACAGAGAAATGGAATATGCAGAGAGATGTGGGACACCATGTAAAGACCAAAACAAAATCCATCTCTTTGCTGTCTGCAAGAAACCCATCTCACCTTCAAAAACAGGCACTACTTTAAGGTAAAAGGATGTAAAAGAATATTCCAAGCAAATGACACTAAGAAACAAACAGGGGTTGCAATTCTAATATCTGACAAAATAGACTTCAAAGTAAAACTAATCAGAAAAGATAAGGAGGATCACTTCATTCTGATCAAAGAAACAGTTAACTAAGAAGATACTACAATCCTTAACATATATGCACCAAATTCTGGTGCACCCAAATTCATAAAAACAACACTACAGGACTTTAACTCAGTAATAGCAGAGGACTTCAATAACTCACTGTCTCCATTAGACAGGTCAACTGGACAAAGAATAAACAGAGAGGCATCTTAATTAAATGATACCATACATCAAATGGACCTAACAGACATCTTTTAATTGTTCCACCCAAACACCAAAAAGTACACTTTCTACTCAGTGATTCATGGAACTTTTTCAAAAACTGACCACACACTGGGCCACAAAATAAACCTCAACAAACACAAAAATATTGAAATAATTCCATACATTCTATCAGACCACAATGCAATAAAGCTCAGTATCAACACTGGACAAAGCCCTAGTCACTACAGGAACTCGTGGCAATTGAACAACACACTCCTAAACAATGAGTGGGTCAAAGAAGAAATTAAGGAAGAAATAAAAGAATTTCTGGAATTCAATGAAAAGGACAATACAACACAACACAACCTCTGGGACACATTAAAAGCAGTCCTGAGAGGGAAGTTAATAGCTCTAAGTGCCTTCATTTAAAAACTAGAAAGAGCCCAAATAAATGACCTAACACTGCAACTCAAGGCACTGGAAAGGCAAGAACAAATGAAACCCAAACCCAGCAGAAGAGAAGAAATAACAAAAATCAGAGCAGAAATTAATGAAATAGAAACAAAGAAAACAATACAAAGAATCAATGAATCTAAGAGCTGGTTCTTTGAAAAAATAAATAAGATAGACCCTTAGCCCAGTTAACCAAAAGATAGAAAGAGCAAATCCAAATCAACAAAATCAGAGATGAAAGGGGAAACATCACAACAGACACCCAAAAGATCCAGACCATTACAAGGAAATATTTTAAAAACCCATACACTACTAAATCTGAAAGTCTAAAAGAAATGGATGGATATCTGAAATCATGGGAACCTCCAAAATTAAACCAAGAAAAGATCAACAGTTTAAACAGACCCATAACATATAAGGAAATTAAACCAGTAATACAAAGCCTCTCAACTAAAAAAGCCCAGGCCCAGTTGGATTTACAGCAGAATTCTACCAGACATTTAAAGAAGACCTCCAACCAATACAGAGAGCAGAGAAAGAAACAATTCCCCAAGGGCAATCATTTTATTTTTCACTGGTGGTTTTTTCTGATTATATTTTAGGATTTTTAAATTAAATTCTAGAAGTTAATTTCTGCCAGATATATTTTATAAGATTTTTTTTCCAGGGTGTAGATTTAATTTTTTTTCCAAAGTTCTGTCTTTGGGTTAAATGCAGATTTCAATTTCAGTGTAGTTGAAAATGTTTTTTTCTTTATTCCTGAGATGCAGGGCTCATTCAATAAATGCAAGTCAATAAACATCATTAATCATATACGTGAACTCAAAGACAAATACCACATCATCATCTCAATAGACGCGAAAAAGGATTTTGACAAAATTCAGCATGCATTTACATTCAAAGTCTTAAAGGGAATTGGACTGGAGGAAACATATCTCAACATAATTAAAGCCATATACAACATCATTCTAAATGGAGAAAAACTGGAAGCATTTCCATTAAAATCAGGAACCAGACAAGGGTGTCCACTGTCTCCACTCATTTTCAAGATAGTGCTTGAAACTTCTGCTAGAGCAATAAGACAGGAGAAGGAAATTAAAGGAGTACTAATTTGAAAAGAAGAGGTCAAACTATCATTTTTTGCAGATGATATGATACTATACCTAAGAGATCCCAAAAGTTCCACCAGAAAACTCCTAAAATTGATCAACACTTGCAGTATAGTGGCAGGTTATAAAATCAATCTACAAAAATCAGTAGCCTTTCTATATACCAATAACAAGCAATTGGAGAAATACTACATGGAAATGCTTCTATTCACAATTACTGCAAAAAAAATTAAAATATCTTGGAATGAATCTGACCAACGACACCAAAGATCTCTAAAATGAAAAATTTAAATCATTAAAGAAAGAGATTGAGGAAGACACCAGGAGATGTAACTACCTCCCATGTTCATGGATTGGAAGAATTAATATTGTTATAATGACCTTCCTACCAAAAGCAATATATAGATTCAATGCAATTCCAATCAAAATCTCCATGACGTACTTCACAGAATTAGAAAAATCCATCCTTAAATTCATATGGAGGTATGAAAGACCCAGGATAGCCAAAGCAACCCTGAGCACAAAGAGCAACACTGGGGGGATTACTATACCAGATCTCAAAGTATACTACACAGCTATAGTCTCAAAAACAGCATGGTACTGGCACAAAAACAGACACATAGATCAATGGAACATCATTGAAGATCCAAATCTGAATACACACAATTTCAGCCACCAGATATTTGACAAAGGTGCCAAGAATACACAATGGAGGAAAGACAGCATCTACAACAAATGGTGCTGGCAAAACTGGATCTCCACCTGTAGAAGAATGAAACTAGATCCTTATCCTTCGCCTTGCACAAAAGCAAGCTCCAAATGGCTCAAAGATCTCAATGTGAAACTGGAAACCCTGAAAGTATTAGAAGAAAATATTGGCAGTAACTTACAGGATATAGGTATAGGAAAGAATTTTCTAAATCAAACAGAAGTTGCTCAGGAATGAAGGTCAACAATCAATAAGCGGGACCTCATTAAACTAAAAGACTTCTGTATAGCAAAACAAGCAATCAAAAATTAAAGAGAAAACCCACAGAATGGGGAAAAAAATCTTCACCAGAGACACAGCTGACAGAGATTTAACATCCAGAATATATAAAGAACTCAGAAAACAAAGAATCGAGATACCAAATGACCCAATTAAAAGATGGGCTAAAGAACAGAGTTCTTGAAGGAAGAAATAAAGATGGCTAAGAAACATCTCAAAAAGTGTTCAATGTTAGTAATTAGGGAAATGCAAATTAAAACCACCCTAAGGTATCACCGTACCCCAATCAGACTGGCTAGGATCAAGATAACAAATCATACTAAATGCTGGCAAGGATGTAGAGAAAGGGGAATGCTCATTCAGTGCTGCTGGGATTGCAAACTCATGCAGCCTCTACGGAAAACAGTGTGGAGAATTCTTAAAAAACTAAAAATGAACCTACCATATGACACGGTTATACCAATCCTTGGCATATACGCAAAAGACTCACCCTACTGTAGAGACACTTGTACAACCATGTTTTTGCTGCTCTTTTCACAATAGCTAAGAAATGGAAGCAACCTAAGTGTCCCTCAACTGATGAGTGATTAACAAAAATGTGTTATATTTACACAATGGAGTTCCACTCAGCAGTAAAGAAAGATGAAATAATGAAATTTGCAGGTAAATGGATAGATCTAGAATCTGTTACATCAAGTGAAGTAACACAGAAAAATAAACAACGTGTATTCTCTCTCATATGTGGCTCCTAGCACCAAATCCTTTTAAATTCCAGGTCCCTTTAATAAAATGATGATATACAGCAGTCCCTTCTGCATGAAATAACTACCATCATCACGACTTCAGCTGAGCCTGATCACTAAACATAGTCATAATTGGACTTATTGATGGTTGTGCTCATTCATTAAGGGAGTGCCAAGCAGGGTCACTGGACCCTCACCTGAGTATCCAGCCACTCTTCCCAGCCAACTAGTCCAGGCTTGGAAGACAAAAGAGAAATGAGGAAGAACCCAATAGAGGGATGCTTTTGGAAGCCCTTGTCAACACATTCTAATGGACTCTGTCTAGAACTTGTAATGCTAATTACTCGTGGCTTTACTTCTCCTTCACATCTCCTATTCATGATTCAAGGACTTTCTTCTCCCCTTAGAGAGAAGAGTTATATAATCTGGGAGTCTTTTAGATAGACCCACTGAAGGGGTGCTCCAATTGCCTCACCCTGTGTCCCTGTTCAGCATGGAAGAAACCAGAGCAGTCGGCGTCCCTATTCCCTATTGGCAATTTGGGTAACCCCATCAGAGGATGGCGTGTTGGGGGCCCCTGTTGTGTAAAGTAGCAGTCTCTCCATGTCCGGATAGCCCACGGGGCTCGGCGTTCATATGCAGAGACTCCTTTTATCAGCAGGGTGCCTTCCCACTCTCTTTCTGACTCATCTTTGAAGTAGCCGTCACAGAAACATGGCCTCTGGCTCTGAAACTGCCAGGTTTTCCTGTGTGATAATCAGGCAGTGTCTGGCAACCCGGCAGAAGCCCACCACCACATGTAAATTGGGCATCCTAAAAGCACCTATCAATTAAGGCTTTTGCCACTGCCCCCACACTATAAATATCCTGGTTTCCCCTTAATTAATTGGAGCTGAATCACTAAGACCTGGAGCCGAGCTGAGTCACTGAATAAAGGAGCTGTACCACTGAGTCTGACTGAGCTGAGTTCTGTGTCTTACTGCCTACGATTCAGTCTCTCCAGAGAGGGCTGTCTCTTCGTAAACAACGACTCACGGAGACCCTGCTTTCACCGTCCCACACCTCCCCTCGTGACCCGGCAGCTGATGGATCTCGAACCCAGAGGGAGTGCACAGTAGATTGGGACAGAACCCACCCGGGCGGCTGACAGCGGTCCTCTAGAGCCACCAGCCCCGGTAGCAGAGAGCTTCAGCATCGCGGAGAAACAGGGACCCGTCCCAGCAGCGGAGAGCCAGGGACCCAAACAGCAGACGCGGTGCGGGACCCGCCGCACCCCAGCGGCCTGCGGGAGACCGGCGCCACGCCCAGCAGCTGGCGCTCCGAGATCCCCCGCGACCCCATAATGGCGTGATAAGAAAAGGCAGTGGGAATTGGTAGGCAGTTAGGGTAAAAAGACCCCAAAGAAATGTAGCCAGTTTCTTGGCTAAAAGTCAGTATGTCTTTGGGCCTGTTAGCACCATACTCTGTTCCAAAGACCAAATATGTCAAAAGTATTTGGGAGCTTGTCTCTAATACTTAAAAGATTTTAGGGTTACCTCTTCAAAGGGGAATGTTGGAGGGGAGGGAGTGGGCATGGATTTGATCAAAACACCTTATATACATGTATGAAATTCTCAATAAAGTTTTTGTAAAAGTTTTTTTAAAAAAAGATAATGCCTGTTATATAGTAAAGACTCAATGAAAGTTCCTTATAATTATCATATTTATTTTCATGGAATTAAAGATTCTGTGGGAAAGAGGGACATCACAGATGATGTTCAGGTTTCTGCCTAAGCCCTAAGTGGAGAGCGGAGCCATTGATGGAGGCAAGAATTCAAGAAGAGGGGCAGGCCTGGGGTAGGTAATACATGCATTTCTATACATTGCAGGCTTGAGAAAACAGCCTGAAGACAGGCTGAATATAAATTTCTGGAATCCAGAGGAAAAGTCAGCGTTCTCCAAAGAAACAGAACCGGTAGGATGAATATGTATGTATAGAGATTTATCAGCTTAGCTCACAGGGTAGCGTCCGAGTAGTCCAACAATGGCTGCACCATACTGGAGAGGCTGAGAATCCGTAGTCACTCAGTCCATGACGCTGGATGTCTCAGTACTCCCAATCTGGTGCTGAAGGTCTGACGAATTCCAAAAGATCAGCTAGTCTTCAGTCTACAGCAGCAAGACGAACTCACCAGGGAGAGAGAAGGCAAGCAGCAAGAAGCTAGGCCTTCTCCTCTGCCTTTTATTCGGGTTGCCATGAGAAGGTAACACCCACATTTAGGGTGTGTCTTCCAGCTTCAGATGATCCAATCAAGAAGATCTCTCTCATTTCAGTTAATCCCAGGTCCAGTCAAATTGACACCCAGGATTAGCCATCACAAAAAGTGTAAGCTGAAGTTAGAAATTTTCATAATCTTTCAAGATTCTAGCCAATAATGTGCTAAGAACTGGCCATACCTCAGAGGTAGTCAGGCAAACCTAGAGACATGTATGGGCAGCAGTGGTCAAATAGAGCAATCACCTCTAGCTGCAGGTACTATACCAGGGGCTGGGAAGACAAAGGAAGTATGTTGCAGTCCTAGCCATGATGTGGACTGCCAAGAAACTAGGTACCACTGAGGTGAGTATAAAGCCCTGTCCACACAAAATACAAAATATTCTTTTTTACAGTGTACCTTCATCTCTCATAAGAGTCCCTGTTCTGTTTGAGTGGTGGAAACTTAAGTTCATTCAATTTGGTTTCCTTCCCCTTCCCCTGGGGCTGAGTCTTAGTTCCAGGGTATCTCCAGGAGCATCAGGAGGAGATTCTGGAACCTCTCTGGTGTCTGTGCATCTTCCCATCTACTAGAAGAGACTCCCTGGTCCTTGTGTATAGGTGCTATAAACATATACAGGGCCACCCTGTTATTTCTCTCCTCCCATGAAGCTTTGTAAGTAGCAGACTATCTATCATCTATCTATCCACCATCTATTTATTTAGGAACAAAATCTCAGGTAGTTCACCCCAGCCTCAAACTTACTATGTTGCCAAGTTGGTCTCAAAGTACTGGTCCTCCCACCTCAGCCTCCTGAATGCTGGGATTACAGGCATGTGCTACTACGCCAAGGTAAAGAAGGATCTGCTTTTGGTTTCTTCCTTTTTCCCATTCATTCCATGGTGGTCAGGGATCAAATCCAAGACAACATCTGCTAAGTAGAATACTCATCCCACTTAGCCACACCCTGAAGACTCTTCCTTACCCTCATCAGATTTCTTCATCTCCCTAAAGTGGTCACTGGGAAATGCCAGGAGGCCAACTGAGACCTGCCTTGCTCAGCATTCCACAAAGCCACTTCCATCATAGGTCCTGCAAGGAGAGTGAGCTGGAGGGAGGAGGATGTAAGATGGCTCTTTATCAGGAATCCACATTAACTATTTACCCATCAGTTCTTCTCCAAAGCAGATTTTAAGCACAAAAGAAATAGTGGAAGAAAAAGACATTTCTAATTATTACCAGACACCATCGTGCCGCAACTGAGCTAGTCCACCTGTGCTGCTTGAAACCAGAAGGGGACATCCTCAAAGCTAGATTCCATCTGTACTTTTTTATTATTTATTCTTTTGCTTCAACATTTTTCTTGTTTTGTTTTGTTTTTGAAACAAGGTCTTGCTATACATCCAAGCTGGGCTCAAAGTCATGATCCTCCTGCCTCAGCCTCCCAAGTGCTGGGATTGCAGGCACAGTCTACCATGCCAGACTCTTCAGTAATGTTTTGAGTCTCACGATTATTTTAACCTGACCTCCCTGATCTCCTTTGCTAGATGCCTATCCCTGTGGTTTTTCTCTTCTTTTCTTTTCTTTTTTGTTTATTATTTATTTATTTATTTTGAAACAGAGTCTCCCTGTAGTAGCCCCAGTTGGCCTGGAACTTGCTACGTAGACCAGGCTGGCCTTGAACTCACAGAGATCCACCTGCCTCTGCCTCCCAAGTGCTGGGATTAAAGGTGTGTACCATGACACCTGGCTGTGGTTTTTCGTTCATTCCGATTATTCCCAATACTTGATGCTCCAAGTCAGTTGGTTCCTCCCCCTCCAATGTCCACTGGTGCTTCACTGGTGGAAAATGAAGAGACCAAAGCCAGAAGCAGGTAGAAAGGATTGTAGTATTTGCTACAATCTAGGTAAGATGTGTTAAAAGGCCAAATATAGGCCAGCAGGTGTTCAGGCCCTCTCCCTGGGGGAATGAGAAGGCCATCCCAAGGCTAGAAGGAATACACCATGCCACATTCAAGAGTGAGAGATGAGAGGAATCAGAAAAGAAAGAGGCGATGAAGATGGACTCTAAAAGTAGTGTGTAAATGTTGCCAGTGCTTTTGGTGAGACTCTCAAGCAGGCCTGGCAGGTACATCATTGATATTCAAAAGGCTGACATGTATTGATAGTCATGGGAATAGAAACAATGCAGAGGACATAATATTTTCTATAGAATCTGATATCCAATTGGTGTGAAGAGGAAAAGGCTTGATAAATTCACATTTCATATGGAAGGAAAAGTGTTTCCCTCTTCCTTCTTCTGCTATGTGACTAGGGCTTGTGGAAGAAAGCATAAGCTCATGGGAGAAAGAGCACACAAAATTTACCAATATTTGGTATTATGTGTCCAGAGGCCTTCACAGAAAAGAGGTGAAGATCCAAACAGGCAGCTGCCCGTAAGAGTTCATATGCCATTTTAAGAAAAGACAATAAACTTGTGGAGAATTGATGAAATAAAGGAAATGGGATTGGAGCTTTAAGAGGTGATAAATTGTGGAAAGGTAAACTTGAGGGGAAACTAATGATAGATAAGGGTTTAGTAAAACGTATTAGTGCAGCTGCATCTCAATATCGATTTTCTATCTCTAGTGATAAGAATTATTCTCCTCCCAGGACAGAAGAGAGAGGGAAATATCTTCACAAACAGAAATTATGGCTCACCTTTAGGCAGATAAAATGAAGGCACTGAGCTTTTTTCTGCTTCTTAATTCTGCTTTATCACAAAACATCCTCATGCAAAAGGACAAGTTTATTGTCCTTTGTTAAAATGGCATATGAACTCTTACGGGCAGCTGCCTGTTTGGATCATCACCTCTTTTCTGTGAAGGCCTCTGGACACATAATATAACTGCTCTGCAGAGGACCCAGGTTCGATTCCCAGCACCCACATGGCGGCTACAAACTGTCCTTAACTCCAGTTCCAGGGGAATCTGAAGCCCTGCATTGCACAACACAAGTGCACTCGCATACATGCAGGCAATACATTCATACACATAAAATTTTAAAAATAATAAATATTTTTTAAATATTGATATCAGGTAAATTTTGTATGCTTTTCCTCCCATCATTTAATCTGATCACCTCTCACATTCAAATCTGCTTATGAGGGGACTAGGAGACCATGTTCAAGTTTCTGATTTGCAACCCAGGAAGTGGCAGCATTCACTAATGCAGAAAAGAAAGGAAGTGAGGGGGCTGGAGAGGAGGTTCAGCAGTTCAGAGTGCTTGCTACTCTTCCAGAGGATGAGAGTTCAGTTCCCAGCACCCAAGTCAGGTGACTCACAACTGCCTGTAGCTCCAGCTCCAAGGAACCCAGCATCCTCTTCTGGCCTCCAGGGTTGCCTGCACTCACATGCACATACTCACACACAGGCATACACACACATACACATAAAAATAAAAGATAAATTTATTTATAAAAGAAAAGAAAGGAAGGGAATAGGAGCTGGGAGAGAACAGAAGAGGCACAGCAGAGGCAGAAAGCATGAGCTGGAGTTACAGAAAACTGGGACACATACTTAGAGAGTGTGATATTCCTGAGGGATAGCCAGGTCCAGATGTAGTCCTAATACCAAAGAGGATGAAGCTCCTTGGAAATTAGTAGGTCAAGGACCTGAGAGCTGTGAGCATGGATGGATTGTCTCCATGGCCGCAGAAGCTGTATAAGATGTGAAGCCTCCCTTTCTGGCCTCATTGCTTCTCTCTGTAACTCCACTCAGCCAATCGGCCATTGCATCCAATTTTTGTCATCTCAACAATCTGTGAGCATTCCTTTCATATCACTCAAGTTCCGGATAGCAATGCTAAACAAACCTGAGCCACATACTTACTTTGAACATGCTTCGAGAGTTCCAAATACATTTTGACAATTATAAAGTCTTTTTTATGTAGCTAAGAAGAAATGTCAGGATAACATGTGTATTCAGCAGACCAAACCTCATCCTAGTCACTTTCCCGTGACAGCTTGATCCTAAGACCAGCAGGAGGAGGGTGCAAGATTTGTCTTGTGTTTTATTTCCTGGATTTTTTAATGAATAGGTAAACCAATGCTCCCCCCCCAATCTATTGGGCTCTTGTCCCTTAAATACAAAAAGATCATATGAGATACAAGCAAAATGCAAAACAGAATAATATATCTCCTGTTGTATTTAAAAACTAAAAGTTCATGTTCAAATCTGGGATGGCAGAAAAAAGCACGGAGGTAGAAAGAAGAGGTGCTGCTTGAAGTGGGTAGGCTGGGATGGCAAGAAGTCTGTAAAAATGAAGGCAAACAGAGGCAGGCTGACCTGGAGGCAGGAGCTGGAGCACAGGCCATGGAGGAATGCTGTTTACTGGCTTGCTCCCCTGGCCTGTGCTCAGCCTGCTTTTTTTTCCCCCTTTCTAAAAACTTTTTTTTATTTAGTATTTTATGTGTATGAGTGTATTGCCAGCATGTATGTGAGCGCACCCATGTTGTGCAATGCCGCGGAGGTCAGAAGAGGGCTTCGGATTCCCCTGGAACTGGAGTTAAGGACCGTTTGTAGCCCCCATTGTGGGTTCTGGGAATTGAACCTGGGTTCCCTGCAAGAGCAGTCAGTGCTCTTAACCGCTGAGCCATCTCTCCAGCCCCAGAACTGTGCACTCTTTTTTTTTTTGGTCCTTTTGAAACAGGGTCTCCCTGTAGCCCCAGCTGTCCTGAAACTCACTATGTAGACCAGGCTGGCCTTGAACTCACAGAGATCTGCCTGCCTCTGCCTCCCAAGTGCTAGGTAAAGGCCTGCGCACCACGCCTGGTCTAAATTTTTTTTTTTTTTGCACTCTTTTTTAAAAGTATTTTATTTTTTTATTATTTTTATTTTATGTGTATGAGTGTACTGCCTACACTCTTTTCATAGGAGAAGGTCATTGGGTCTGCCTTTTAAATGTTCAGCAAGGCTTTGCTGCATATTGACTCTGCCATCCTATGCACAATCCTTCCACAGCAGCAAGTGCCTCTGAAATCCTCAGCTGTTAGAAGAGCTGTTGATGCTGGTTCTGCTGACACAGAAAAAACAAGACATGGACCACTTCTGACAAAAGTGGGAGACGGGGTCCCACACACCAGCCAGACGTCCTGTACTCCAACTCACTTCTGACACTATTCACTGGAGACAGTAGATCCCATGGTGTGCTCCGTCCCCAAGACCATCCCTTGCAGATGCCCCCTTCCCCAGGTTGTTTTGCCTGTGCTTTCAGCAGCTAACTACAAAGCTTGTGGGATTGCCTTAAACCCTTTCTTGAGTTTGTTTAA
The DNA here is from genome assembly GCF_000622305.1 of Nannospalax galili. Lineage (NCBI taxonomy): Eukaryota > Metazoa > Chordata > Mammalia > Rodentia > Spalacidae > Nannospalax > Nannospalax galili. Next base: position 4,705,617 of record NW_008353027.1, read on the forward strand.
TTTGCTAGTGGCTTACAGAACTCAGGGAAACACATTTACTGGTTCATTACAAAGAGCACAAATGAAAAGATGCATAGAGCAAGGTGGGGAGGGACAGTTACCAAGTTCCCACCCCCTCTCTGGGTGCAGTACCCTCCAGGAACCTCCATGGGTTCATCTATCTGGAAGCATTCCATCACCTGTCCTTTGGGTGTTGACCACATCACTTTAGTGTGACTGATCACAGATACCTTATAAATATGCAAGTAGACAGCAAGAGTGTGGCCTGACACTTAGCAGAGTGGGGAAACCCAGTGAGGCCTGCCTAGATTCTTCTTGGCCTGTCTTGTGTGGGTTGGTCCCCCTTCTAAACTGGAGGTCTTATGATTTACCACCAGACGAGGTACATCTGAGAACTTCTTATTACCAACTCTAAGAGGGAAAGGCAAGGGAATATTCAAGTTTCTATGATCAACCTTGGGAAACAGAAATTGTAGTTTCTATGGCCTAGAAGGAGTTATGAACCAGAAACCATGGCTGGTGGGCTGGCAAGAGAGCACAGCAGGTAAAAGCATTTCCTGCACAAGCCTGATTGCTTGAGTTCCGTTCTGGGAACCCACAGTGGAAAAAAAGAACCAACCCCTGAAAGCTGTCCTCTGACCTCTACACACTAGCCATAGCATGCATACATACATACACACACAGTGAATATCATACTGCTTAAAAAAGCTCCTGACAGGCTAATCAAGCTAGGGTCTCCCTCTGGGCCCATCTTAGCGTTGAGTAGCAGTGCAAAAAAAATTGGCATGTGAAAGGTTGTGTAGAGCCATTTTTAGTTTTAAGGAGGTTTCAGATCAACAGTTCAGCCAGGAAGGGTGATGTGTATTCCTTCACCACAAAGGGAATGCCCCTCAGGAATTGTCTTTAGTCAACTCTCTCCCTGAGGCCTGTCATGAAGGCACCTGATGCCCCAAATCCCTTTCACCTTTCCCCACAGCCCCACTCCTGCCTCCTCTACCTCTTAACTTTTTCATTCTTGTGTGGATAATTTTCTGCTGCTTCTCACCACTCATAGCCGGAACAGTTCAAAGCAGCCCAGCAGCGCAGCTTTGAAGGTACATTAGGGCAATACTTTTTTTTTCCAGTGACACTGCACTTTCCAGCTGCCTTTGCCCAGAAGCTATGCTGCTGGTGGGGGGAAGGAAGTCAGCAAGAGCAAAGACAAAGAGGCCTTCACCTCCCGTCTTTAGTTCCCCAGAGAATTCGCTGACTCAGAGAAACTATCTGTTCTCTTGGAGAACCATTGGCTCCAAATGAGGGCCCCATCACTCCTCTCTGTCCCCATAACCCCTTGCTCCTCAAGTTTGAAATCCGAAGCAGACAAGAGGCTCATAAATTCTTTGGCTATGGATACTGCTAAGATTACTAATTGCATGCTGTAGGCTAGGTGGTACTTAAGAGAATTGTGACTCAAATCTACCTGAAGAAAATTTGAAGTTTATCAGTCTAAGTGGGTAGTGTTTCCAACATTCCAGCAATGATTCCAGAAATCATTGCACTTGGACATGATCTTTGGAGAACAAAGGCTGAATCTTCTGTCTTTCAGCAGAAGAATTTGTGCATGAGATCCCTGAGGCTTGGGCTGGCTGAGTAATTTTCTCAAGGACACACAACTGGCTGAGATATGAACCAGCTATCTCTCTAGCCTACAGGTTCTCTGTAAGGCAATGCTCATGTTCTTTCTGTTCTTCAGGAAGAATCATTCACCTTTGGAAGTTGTCAAGTATGTAGTTATGAAAATTGATGATTCTATTGTTTTGATTTTCCTTAATGTATTTGAATAATATCAAACTGAGGCTACCTAAAATCCTGGAGCCATATCTCCAAGCCAGTGGCGATTTAGTGACAGGAAAAAGTGGACTCCATTCATCTGAGTAGGCTGGGCTTTCCATCAGTGGGGGAATGAATGAATAGCCATTAACAACAGGGAAAGATTTTGAATAGGCTAATGCATTTTTTTAAAAAAATAGCAGGGTAAAAGAAAAAGAGTATAGAGCCAGGCATGGTGGTGCACGCCTTTAATCCCAGCACTCGGGAGGCAGAGGCAGGCAGATCTCTGTGAGTTCAAGGCTAGCCTGGTCTACATAGTGAGTTCCAGGACAGCTGTGGCTACAGGGAGACCCTGTCTCAAAAAGACAAAAAAAAAAAGAGAGAGAGAGAGAGAAAGAATATAAAAGTATAAAAGCATTAATCAAGAAACATAAGTGACTCCAAAAATTAATAGAAATGAAAAGCCAGATCACAATATGACTCCCATTTCAAAGAATTCAAGATGAAAATCCCTCTTTTTACCTTCTGGTGTCTCTGGTTCTCAAACAGGTACACTCTCACACACATGTGTACACACACACACATGCACATATGCATGCATATGGTAACTATTGTGACAGCACAAGCTACCACATCAAAGTTCATAATCATATTTCAAGGCTGCTCAAGTTGGGCAGCTCTAACCGCAACTCCAAACTTCAGAAGGTTTATTTGAAGAGCTCTTCAAATACTATGAGCTATAAAGGATGCTGAACCTTTCTACTTGTTATCTTTAAACTCAGTTGAAAAGTCCTTTTTTCTTCACCTCCCACCCTGTGACAGCAGTTTGGGAGGTCGATATCAGTTGTAAGACCGTGAACACTGGACTGCTGTTCCCCAAATCAGTAGCTGAAATGCACCTGCTGGACCCCCTAGGAGCCAGGAAAACGCCATATCAGAAATATGACCCCAATGTACCTCTGAAGATTCAGGTCTGTGCTGACCACTCTCCTTGACTGCTTCGGAACAGTTTTCCTCATGCTCTTTTCAGATCCCTCCTCCTTTTTTCTTTTAATTAGCATACTGATTTTTTTAAAGCATTTTTGGTTTTAGAAATTAGTACACTTATTTTTTAGACATTTTTTAGTTTTACAGAAAATCTGAGTATCAATTATGGAGTTCCCATACACACCCCCATTTTTCTGGGGCCTCCTGACATTACTATCTCACATTAATGTGGTATATTTGCTACAACTGGTGAACCAATATTATTAATACACTATTACTGACTACAGCTATAGTTCACATTAGGGTTCACTATTTCTATTATCCAGTCTAGGGGTTGAATGACATGCATCCAACATTATAGTATCCTACAGCATGGTTTCATCATCCTGAAAAGACCATGTACTCCACATATTCATCCTTCCCTCTCCCAGACTCCCTGGAATCCATTGATATTTTGTTCTGTTTTGTGTTTTGTTTTGGTTTTAGTGGGGGTTTTGTTGTTTGTTTTTTTGCTTGAGACAGGGTATCCCTGTAGCCCCAACTGGCATGGAACTTGCTATGTAACCAGGCTAGCCTGCATCTCCCAAAGAACCATCTGCCTCTGTTTCCCGAGTGCTGGGATTAAAAACATGCATCACCATGCCCAGCCGATTGATAATTTCATTATCTACATGATTTTACATTTTCTGCAATTTTATGTGTTAGAACAATGTCTTATGTAGTCTTTTTTTAATTACTTATTTAATGGCCATATAATTAGAAGAAGCATTTCATTACAACAGTATTAACATATTCAATAACAATTTCCAGAGCTAAGATGTATCTCTTTCAAAATTGGCTGTAAATTTTTAGGTTTACAGTTGAATTAATACAGTTATACAATACTATACTCTGTCTAAACGCTATAAGACATAAAATTAAATGAGGTTTTAAACTTTAAAAAAGATCTCCATTTCATTATTAAAACACAGTTTCATACAGAAAAAATCATTTTAATACAATTGACACCAAGATGCACATGCGTTTCTAATCTGTATATATCTGATTATTACTAGTCACAGTTGGTTACTTTCTGAGCTCCTTGGTATCTGAGCATGGATATAAAGTCATCAGGTAGATTTCAGTGGTAATGTTTTTCGCATCTACCAATTACT
>NW_008353027.1:4709661-4710403 GCF_000622305.1 Nannospalax galili
TGGTAATGTTTTTCACATCTACTAATTATTAAGGAGCAAATTTTTATGTTTTGAAGAATATTTTTTTCTTTTAAATTTATTTATACACTCACTTCCCAGATAGCACCCTCCCATAGCCTCCCTTCGCCCCCACTAGAGCCCTTATAATCTGATATTCCTGCTACTGTCTGCTGTGTTGTTGGGACCCCCAGCCAGTCCACACTACTTGCCCTTCTGGTGAATCTAGTCAGCCTATCGAAGGTCTTTTGTTTTAGGAGGGTCTGCTGTTCCTCATCTAGCAGCAATCAGTTGTCTATATTCCTTTAGGTAAGATTGGGGTCTGCTGTTCATTTTCCCAGTTCTGTGCTGGGTTACTATCTGGGAATCCCTTTGGCCACCCTGACCAACAACTCAAAAGAAGGTATCACTTGTCTGGCATTGTTGCTTATTATGTAGCCTTTAGCTATACATATGGACTCTTATGAAGTTATGTTGGCCCATTTAATCTTTGGTTATACTTTCCTTTTCGGTGTTTAAGACCATACAGTCAGTCCAGATAAACCAATTTATTTTTACTCTTAAGGTCATTTGAGGATCTGTTCCTCAGGGGTCAGTCACATGGGCTTGGGAGGAGCCCCTGGCTCCTTTCTTTTACCAGTTCCGCGTACGTGAAGATAAGTCAAAGGTCCTGCTTGACCATGTTTGGCTTCGTCTGGAAGCATGGAGGAAGTGATTCCTCTGTGTTGACCCTCCTCTTTATAGA
>NW_008353027.1:4711668-4713129 GCF_000622305.1 Nannospalax galili
TCTTGACCTTGTTTCCTGAGCGATTGATGTCCGGTTTAGAAAATCCTTTCCTATACCTATATCTTGTAGGTTTTTCCAATGTTTTCTTCTAATTGTTTCAGAGTTTCAGGCTTTACATTGAGGTCTTTGAGCCATTTGGAATTAACTTTTGTGCAGGGTGAAAGATAGGGGTTTAGTTTCATTCTTCTACAAGTGGAGACCCAGTTTTACCAGCACCATTTGCTGAACATGCTTGTTCCTCCAGTTGATATTCTTGGCCCCTTTGTGAAATATCAGGTGGCTGAAATTGTATTTGCTCATATTTGGGTCTTCAATTTTGTTCCATTGATCTATAAGGTCGTTTGTGCTTCCTTATGAATCTTAGGATAGTTTTTTCCAATTCTGTGAAAAATGTCATGGGGGTTTTGATTGGCATTGCATTGAATCTATATATGACTTTTGGTAGGATGCTCACTTTCACAATATTAATTCTCCCAATCCATGAGCATGGGAGGTCCTTCCATCTTCTGATGTCTTCCTCAATTTCTTTTTTAAAGATTTAAAATTTTCATCGTAGAGCTCTTTAATGTCTTTGATCGGGTTTACTCTGAGATATAATTTTTTTTTTTTGCAGCTATTGTGAACGGGAGTGTTTCCATGTGCTCTTTCTCTGATTGCTTGTTATTGGTATATAGAAAGGCTACAGACTTTTGTAGGTTAATTTTGTAACCTTCCGCTTTACTGAATGTGTTAATAATTTGTAGGAGTTTTCAGGTGGAATTTTTGGCGTCCCTTAGATATAATACCATATCATCTGCAAAAAGGGATACTTTGAGCACTTCTTTTCCAATTATTACTCCTTTAATTTCCTTCTCTTTTCTTACTGCTCTTGCAAGAGTTTCAAGTACTATGTTAAAGAGAAGTGGGGATAGTGGACAGCCTTGTCTGGTTCCTGATTTCAATGGGAATGCTTCCACTTTTTCTCCATTTAGAATGTTGGCTGTGGGTTTGTTATATATGGCTTTAATTATGTTGAGGTATGTTCCCTCCAGTCCACTTCCCTCTAGGACTTTGAACATAAATGCATGTTAAATTTTGTCAAAGACCTTCTCTGCATCTATTGAGATGACCATGTGACTCTTGTCTTTGAGTCCATTTATGTGATTTATGAAATTTGTTGACTTACATATATTGAACCATCCCTGTATCTCTGGGATAAAAGCTGACTTGATCATGGTGGATGATCTTTTTGATGTGTGTCTGTATGCAGTTTGCAAGTACCTTGTAGAGAATTTTTGCACCTGTGTTCATTAAGGATATGGGTCTATAGTTTTCTTTTTTGGTTGTATCTTTACCTGGCTTTGGTATTACAGTGATGCTGGCTTCATAGAAGGAATCTGGAATTTCTCCATTTCTATTTTTTTGAATAAATTAGGTAGTATTGGATGCAGATCTTCTTTAAATGTCTGATAGAATTCTGCT
>NW_008353027.1:4714800-4715152 GCF_000622305.1 Nannospalax galili
AATCTGGGTTGGCATCTGTGGTCATTTAACACTGGGAATGCTTTGGTCCAGGCTCTTCTGGCTTTCATAGTTTGCATTGAAAAGTCAGCTGTGATCCTAATGGGTTTTCCTTTATATGTGACTTGTTGTTTCTCTTTTGCTGCTTTCAGAATTGTCTGTTTGTTTTGTACATGAAGTGTTTTTACTATGATGTGCCGTGTAGTTTCTTTTCTGGTCCTGTCTGTTTGTTCTATATGCTTTTTGTATTTGTGTGGGCATGTCTTTAATTTTGGGAAGTTTTCTTCCACAATTCTATTGAAGATCTGGTGTCACACAATTCCTGCATATTCCATTCTTGTGATTTCTTAAATTT
>NW_008353027.1:4715629-4724142 GCF_000622305.1 Nannospalax galili
CTTGTGTGATACTCGGGCCTTCAAGTTTAGTTCTGCTTCTTTTATTTTTGGGCATGAAATGCTGGTTACTCTAAGCTTCCAGTTCTCTCTTTTGATTTTATATTGGAGTGGCTGGATTGCTTTTGTCTTCAGGATTTCCCACAGAGGCCCAATTCAGGTGAGGGTCAGATGTTTTCAGGCTTTCTCCTAAGGTACGGCTCCCTCCAGGAACGATTTTGGCCTCAAGGATTTGGGGGTTGGCCTGGCCTGGGAGCCTGGCCCAGGAAAGATGCTGGTCTAGGGCAGCTGGTGGCCATGCCACCAAGAGATGCAAAGGCAGATGGGGCAGGAAGAGGCCACAAGGCCTCCTGGGGACTGCACTGAGGAGCTGGGTTGGTCTGGACGCAAAGGATCAAGAAGAGGAAAGTCAGCCCCGGTATCCCAGAAAGAGGCTGGAGGCTGGTGCAGGCCCAGGGAAGCAGAAGGAGGTGAGAGCGGGGCCAGGCCCAGAAGCAGTGCTCTTGGGGCCCAGAGAAGACACTATGTTGGCCTGGATGAAAAGGATCAGGAAGTCTTATTGGTTCCCCAGGTGTCTGGGACCCCAAGACAAGGAATGGGGCAGGGCCCAAACTTGGAGAGAATGGTGGTGGAGATGGAAGGGTGAATGAGGCTGGGGGATTCAAGGCTTGGGGGGCACAATGGACTTACCCCAGAGTGAGGCCTGCTGGTAGGAGAGAGGCCTGTGGCAGGTACTGCAGGCCTAGGGAAACAGAGGGAATTGAGAGTGGGGCCAGGCCCAGAAGCAGTGTTCCTGGGGCCCAAAGAAGGCACTACATTGATCTGGGTGAAAAGGATCTGGGAGCAGTATTGGTTCCACAGGTGTCTGAGGCCCCAAGACAAGGAATGGGGCAGGGCCCAAACTCAGAGGAGAGAATGGCAGTGGAGATGAGAGGGTGAATGAGGCTGGGGGGGTCAAGGCGTGGAGGGTGCAACTGACTTACCCCAGAGAGGCCTGCGTGTAGGCTATGTAGTCTTTTTTAATTGGTTTCCTTATCTTAATAATACACATTTAAGCTCCCTCCATATCGTTTTTGGATTTTTTTTTTCCTACTCTCCCTCCCTCACTTTCTTTTTCTTTTTAAAGGGAAAGGGGCTTGTTTTAGCCCATAGTTTGAGAGTACAGTCCACCATGGCAAGAAGTGCTTGGTGGTGCCCTTGAGGCTGTGGTGGCAGGTGCTTGCTCACATCTGGGTAAATCAGGAAGCAGAGAGAATGCTAGTGCTCAACTAGTTTCCTTTTCCCCCATTTTTATTCAGTCCAGTACCGCAGTCCATGTAATACCATTGCCCACATTCAGTTAAACATTCCCCAGTTAAACCTCTCTGGAAACATCCACACAGACATTTCCTGGAGGTATTCCCCAGGGTGCTCCTAACCCAGCTGACGATGAGTAACCACCACAGATCCAGCCCTTGTGAACTCGATACCCAAATACATCAGTTTTAACTCTAACATTCCACTCTGGGTCCTCCAAGGCTGACGGCCATGTTATAAAGCAAAATGGTTTTAATTCACCTGTGAGACTCCCCAAATCTTAACAGTTCTAATGTTATTCAAAAACCCAATGTTTCTTCTGAGGGTTCTCAAGGCATTCTCTTAACTGTGAACCCCTGGAAAAAATTATTAAAGTACATATTTCTAGTATATAATGGCACACCATAAGCATTCTCATTCTAAAAGGGAGGAATGGAAAAACCAGGCCAAAGCAGGACCTAGCAGGAAAAACGCCACACCCTCTGGTTCCATATCTGACATCTGGGGCAATTGATGGCATCATACTCCGATATGTATGGGCCCTGCTTCTTTAACCCACAGCACACATAGCCTCTCTCTTGGCTGACTCTGCTCTCTGCCTGCACTCTTCCTCAGCAGATGTCCTGGTCCTGGCATCTCCAACATCCTGAGGTCTCCACTGTGTCTTAGGTTCTACCTTTTTTAGCTTTAACATAATGGCCTCTCGTGACCTCCTTTCAGAGAATTCAACCCTACCAACCTTGCTTGGCCTTGGTGGCTTTCTGGAACCTTGGCGCACATTTCCATGACCCTGTAACTCTTATGTTTGCTTGTGTGCGAAACCAGCACCATGTGGGTGATGCTTCCAAGTTCTGCTGCCGGTTCAAAATACAATCTGGACTCTTCTACCATAGCTCTAATGGCCCCTGAGCACCCTGAAGGCTGGACCTGGGAAAACACTTCCCCAGACAGCTGGTTTTTGAGCAAGGAACCCCTGTGGTGGCATTCTCAGTCCAGGCTCCATCCTTTCCAAACAGAAAAAAGAAATGGTGGGGTAGCCATCGTGGGTTAGATATGAAGTGTGTCCTTGAAATGCTCACATATTGAAAGCTTGGTCCCTAGCTGGTAGCTATTTGGGAGGTGGTAGAAAATTCAGGCAGTTGGGCCTAGCTGGGAAAAGGAAGTCACTGAGGCATGCTTTTGAAAGTTAAAACTGACCTCAGTATCTTCCTCTCCCTCTGCTTCCTGTTCACCATACCATAAGTTATCTCTGCCACATATTCCAACCACCACATGATGTGCCTCCTCGTAAGCCCAGAATCAACGGAGCTAAGGACTGTGAACTGAAAGCCATGAACTTAATGAGCAATTGTCCCTCTGGGCTGTTCTTTTAAGTATTCTAGTCATAGCTATGGAAAGCTCATTGCTGGTTTGGTTTGGTTTGGTTTGGTTTGGTTTGGTTTGGTGCTGGGGTTGAACCCAGGACCTTGAGCTTGCTTATTAAACATTCTGCCACTGAACTATGAGCTATATCTCCAGCTCAGCTTGTTACTTTTTTTTCCTCTCTGTAACCCCAGCTGGCCTAGAGCTCACTATGTAAACTAGGCTGGCCTCAATCTCACAGACATCTGCCTTCCTCTGTCTCCCAAGTGCTGGGATTAAAGGTGTACCCCCACCATACCTAGCTGAGTTTGTTGCTTTTTAAAAAATTATTTGTATTTTATGTATATGAGCATTTTACCTGCATGTATATAAGTGTACCCATGTCATGCAGTGCCCAAGGAGGTCAGAAGAGGGCATGGGATCCCCTGGAACTGGAGTTAGGGATGGTTGTTAGCCACCACATGGGTGCTGCGAATCAAATCCGGGTCCTCTGAAAGAGCAGTCAGTGCTCTTAACCACTGAGCCATCTCTCCAGCCCCCACTTATTGCTTTTTAATAATACTAATATCCAATTGTGTGGCTATATCACAGTTTGTCTATCAAAAGACATCTTGGTTGCTTCCAAGTTTGGGCAATTTTGAGTAAAGCATGGATAGGTTTGGGTTTAGATAAGTTCATTTAGATATATTTTAAGGAGCCAGTTACCCATGATATGATAAGAGGATGTCTATCTTTTGTCTGTAACTGCCAAATTGTTTTAAAAGTGGCTATACCATTTTGCATTCCCACCAGCAACAAATCAGTTGTCACTATTGAGTAACAATGTTTTGAATTTTATCCATTGTAGTAGATACATAGTAGCTACAACATTGTTTTTTGAAAGACATTTATTTACTTATTTATTTATTTATTTAATGTATACCCGTGTGTGCCTGAGTGTATACATGTGCACCATGTTACAGATGGTTGTGGGCCACTGAGTGGGTTCTGGATCCCCTGAAGGAGCAGAAAGTGCTGTTAACACTGAGCCATCTCTCCAAACCTTCATGGTTTTAATGCTTGTTTCCCTGGCGGCGTAAAGTGTGGAACATCTTTACATGTGCTCATTTGTTTATCTTCTTTTATAAGGTGTCTGTTCCACTTCTGCCTTCGTTTTAATTGGATTATTTATTTATTATTGAGTTTTAATTGATTTTCTTTGGTTGTCAGATTCTGTGTACAGTTGGGCCAGAAGAGAGACAATGCCACTGAAGCATGTGAGATTTTTGATGAAATTAAGTCACGAAACTGTAACCATTGAAGAATAGAACGCAAGTTCATGAACAATCACAAGTGTTGATGTCAGCATGAATACATATCTTAAAGCTATGGGAAATGACCCTGAGAAACAGAGAAACTGTACAGCTGAAAACATTAAGTATTCCATATTTGATTCTACCAGACAGCTTGCCTTTGGATCCATGCTGTGGACATTGAACCTGAGGTGAAATCTAAGAAAAAGGAAGCTGCAGCAGGAAGAGGCTGGGGCCGGCAGAGGAAGGAGCTCCTGGGGGGAGGGGGGACTCAAGTTCACTGTTTCACAGTGACAAGGAACTTGGGATTTTTTTGGCATAAGTTTTATTTATTTTGTCAGTTTTTCATAAACATTAATGCAGGGCTGAAGAGGTGGCTCAGCAGTTAAGAGCACTGGCTGCTCTTACAGAGGACCCAGATTCAATTCCCATCCCCCACATGGCAACGAACAGCCATTCACAATTCCAGTTCCAGGGAATCCAATGCCCTCTTCTGACCTCTACTGGCATTTCACAACAGAGGTGTATTTACATATATGCAGGCAATATACTCATACACATAAAATAAAAATAATAAATAAAATAGTTTTTAAAATAAACATAAATGCAGGAGTGAAAAGTTCTTGATATATTTTGGATATTTTCAGATCTGTTTTACAGATACTGTAAGAGTGAAACCACGGAGGACAAGTCACGGCCTTTGGGTTGCAACAGCAAGAGGTTTATTCAGGACACAGGTACCTGTGGGCACAAAGTCTCCTCGGAGGACTTGCGCACCCCAGGTTGAGTTCAGGGGGTTTTTATAAGGCAGAAGCAGGGTACAGAAGCAGAAACGCGGTTATTGGTTAATTTCAAACACACATAGTAATTTTACCAGTAATTTCAAAGGTATGCAGGGGTATGGGGTAAGGTCCGGGGCTGAGGGGAAATAGGATTGCTAAATGGGAGGTGACCTCAGAAGCACAGACGTTTTCTAAAGATTTCCTGGTATCGGGCCCCCAGGGTGGTCAGGAGTTCTGTCTTGTTTATGGCTTCATCTGTGAGGCTTGACCGACGCCTGCCTGTCCTGCAGCCTTTTGATAAGGCTGGTTCTGGTTTTTGTTAAGTTTTAACAAGTGGGCTGTGGGCCCCTGAGCACTCATGGTGCCTAGTTTCTTTTTACAAGCCTAAGAGGAAATGTTTGTGGAGCTCACCTGTCTCCTATAAGCCATAGATAACATTCCTGCCAGTTCCTGGGTAAATAATCTTGAGGAGACCTTTAAGCCTGGGCACTAACTCGACTCCCCACTAAGTGTAGTTGTGTCCCACAACCCTGGTTGGGCATCTCCGGCCTTGGTGACTGTTGAGTGTCCAGCACCCTGGCTGAGTTTGCTTAAGCCCACCTGCCCCTGGTGGTGGCACTCAGCTGTTTCCTCTTTTTCTATTGTCCACTCCTAATCTTAGGATCCAGCCTGTAGGGAACGCAGGCCCTCCCAGCCTACTTTATTGGCCTAATGCCTCTGCTGAGACTGGGGACCCCTGAGGTCTTAGGGGCCTGAGCCTACCTAAGGGGAGAAGGCCTCTTGTCTTGAGAGCATACTGATGCCCTGCCTAGACGCAGACTGGATTCTTAGGAGAAGGCAGGGACAACTCTCCTTACCTGCATCCTCTCCTTGGCTCCCACTCTTCAACCCTTCTCCCTCCCCTTAATTCCTTACTCTACCTCTCTTCCAGATTTAGCCAGACCTCTGGGTAGGGAAGCCACCTTCCATTTGTTTTGGCCACTCATCCACCACCTCTGGAGACAAGGTAGTCTGGTAATCTGGACCTGACTGGGGGGGCAAGGGGTGGGCACCGGCCAGGTCCCAGGAGTTCTGGGAGTGTCGTGGTGTAAGAGCGAGACCACTGAGGACAAGTCAGCCTTTGGGTTGCAACAGCAAGAGGTTTATTCAGGACACAGGTACCTGTGGGCACAAAGTCTCCTCGGAGGACTTGCGCGCCCCAGGTTGAGTTCAGGGGGTTTTTATAAGGCAGAAGCAGGGTACAGAAGCAGAAACGCGGTTATTGGTTAATTTCAAACACACATAGTAATTTTACCAGTAATTTCAAAGGTATGCAGGGGTATGGGGTAAGGTCCGGGGCTGAGGGGAAATAGGATTGCTAAATGGGAGGTGACCTCAGAAGCACAGACGTTTTCTAAAGATTTCCTGGTATCGGGCCCCCAGGGTGGTCAGGAGTTCTGTCTGTAAAACTTGTTTATGGCTTAATCTGTGAAGCTTGACCGGTGCCTGCCTGTCCTGCAGCCTTTTGATAAGGCTGGTTCTGGTTTTTGTTAAGTTTTAACAAGTGGGCTGTGGGCCCCTGAGCACTCATGGCGCCTAGTTTCCTTTTTTTATTTTCTCAATACAGCTTCCAAATGTGGCCTGCCTTTTCATTCTTTTAAAGACCCATCTATTTTTCTAAATTAGATATGTTTGTTCTCTATCCTTTTTTAACCTGCTTCTTTGTGAAAGACCTTCACTATTGGTCTGAAACCTGAAGAAAAAGAAGCCTCTAGAACGAGGTGCTCGAGGGCCTTGGGAAGGAATCCAAATAAAAACAAGGAACTTGAAACAGCTTGACAATCCGAGTCCAGAGGAGACTTGACTACTAACAACTACCAGGAAATAAAAGCGGCCCCAGCCACCACAGTGTAGAACAGGGACTCCAATAAGACCCTGGAAGCTGGATACTAAACTCGCTGAGAGCTCAGTTCAGCTGCCACCTCCCATTCACAGGGTCAGGGAAAGCTGTGGCTGATAAGCTGGTGGACCAGCTGGCCCTAATCAGCTCATGAGCACTGCCTGTGAAAGGATTAATAAATCTCATCTAAGAGAGTTGAAAAGGAGATATGGGTACATCTTACAAATAAGTTCATTATCTTCCACACTGGCTCATCTCTGGACTCTATTAAAGAAATTGGTAGTGTTATCTAACACAGCCCGGGTGACCAGGAGATCACCTGTGTGATACCAACCACACTCACGGTGCACACAGAGGGCTCAGAAAGACCAAGAAAGCCATGATACAGAGGCCATGATGTGGCCAGAAGCATCTGTTCCAAGGTTTGTCAAGTCTCACACTTGCCCTGACTACCCTGTGGAAACAGGATGAACTTGCTGAGTAGGTTTTATTCAAGTGTTGGGTGCTCACAGTTGCCAAATACAAGGCCCAGGAATGGTGTTTCGTCACTCTCTCCTGCTTTCTGAGGCTCTCTCTATCAGGCACAGAAAGGATCAGGAATATGAGCCCCTTTGCTTTGTTTATTTGTTTGTTTATTTTCAGGATAGGGTTTCACTGTTTAGCAAGAATTCTTCCCATGTCTGTCTCTTCGGTATAAGGTTATAGACCTGCACCAGTAAAGCCAGCTTTTCTTTTACACTTGAATGAGAGGCACCTGTTAAGTCAACTAGACTGGATCTGAGCCCAAAGAAATCAGGAAAGGTGAACTAGAGCTCTCCCAGCCCCCACCTATATAATCCAAAATCAAAATAAAGTAAGATTGGAAGTGCAATTCAGTGGAAAGAATACCTGCCTAGTGTGTGAAGGCCCTGGGTTCAATGCCTAACATCACAAAACTTTAAAAATTTTTAAAAGAAATTAAATTAAATTGAACCAAAAATAGATGTAAAAGCTCAAAAAAAATCTGACATTTCTTATGGTTACATCAACACTTTCATATTTAAAAATCTTTCCAAAATCTCTCCCTCCACCTCCCTCCTTCCCTCTTTTTGCCTTAACAGCTACCCTCACATGGCCTGAGGCTGACATCTATGATCCTAAAAGCAAAAGTCTACTCAAGAGTTCCCCAAAGCCAAGATTGGGCCAGCCCGCTCCAATGTACTAAAGATCCTCATTGACAAACATCATTGATTCTGAGCTAGTCTTCAGAGTCCACCTCTGTTGTTTATCATAAACTGAATAAACGCTTGATGGGACATAATAGTGAGTACTGACGCTAGGGTGTTGGGAAAAAAAATGAAATACCTTGATGAATGCTGTAAGAACTCTGCATTTTGATAGAAAACTCTGTTTAAAATGTTGATTTAGATTTACTTGCTAAGCTTGCCTGTTCTGCCTGATTGTATCTACCACACATGGATGATTAACCTAGTTGAAATGCTAAGAATTGAAGTGCTGTAAACCTCCTTCCTGGACCCTGGACCCCAGACTCAGTTGATTTACAATGTGTCCTGTAGGCCTGTTTGCACACACCAGATAACTGATAAGGAACAAAAGAGGGAGGTTGCGCCAGGCTTACACCAGATCTACCCTTCCTGGAAAAGATGTTTAACCAAAACTATAGCTTTTAGAAGATGTTTGAACAAAGTGTATGCTGAGGAATGCTTTTTGTGTAATGACTATGTGGGCCTATATAATCTGTATCTGAAACTGAATGGGGGTCGATCGTTCTGACCAGACTTGCATGTCTTGGGAAGCCGGTCGACCCCAGCTAGCTGGAAAAGTAAAGACTCTGCTTGATTTTTACATCTCCAATCCCGTGTATTTGTTATCTGGAGGGGACCCATCGAGTCACGGACCCTAACA
>NW_008353027.1:4730474-4735474 GCF_000622305.1 Nannospalax galili
TGTTGGAAAAAAAAATGAAATACCTTGATGAATGTTGTAAGAACTCTGCATTTTGATAGAAAACTCTGTTTAAAATGTTGATTTAGATTTACTTGCTAAGCTTGCCTGTTCTGCCTGATTTGTATCTACCACACATGGATGATTAACCTAGTTGAAATGCTAAGAATTGAAGTGCTGTAAACCTCCTTCCTGGACCCTGGACCCCTGACTCAGTTGATTTACAATGTGTCCTGTAGGCCTGTTTGCACATACCAGATAACCGATAAGGAACAAAGAGAAGGAAGTTGCACCAGGCTTACACCAGATCTAGCCTTCCTGGAAAAGATGTTTAACCGAAACTATAGCTTTTAGAAGATGATTGATTAAAGTGTCTCCTGAGGAATGCTTTTTGTGTAATGACTATGTGGGCCTATATAATCTGTACCTGAAACTGAATGGGGGTCGATCGTTCTGACCAGACTTGCATGTCTTGGGAAACCGGTTGACCCCAGCCGGCTGGAGAGTAAAGACTCTGCTTGATTTTTACATCTCCAATCCCGTGTATTTGTTATCTGGAGGGGACCCATCGAGTCACGGACCCTAACAAGGGAAGAGTGGGCTCTCAAATTCTATGAAGTCTGCTTTTCTGTTACTAAACACTTCCTGGTAACAGACAAATCTTTAAAAATAAACCTTTTGTTTCTATCATCAATGAGCACTACAAGAGTGGCCCGTGTTCTAGTTTTTTTTTGCCATTTGATTAATAAAATGTAAAAAATGTAAAGAAAAAATATATAAATATTTTCAGAATTGAAAAAAAATATTTTCTATGCAGCTTTGAAATTGTAATTTCTTCTTTCTTAGAAGAATTAGCCTATAAATCGCTTAAGAAAAGAAAGTTCTTTTGCTTTTTTCCCTTCTTCCTTCTTTGTCCTGTTCCAACAGACAATACTTCCAACAGATACTGACATATCCTATCATGGGATCCGTGAGCCACCCAGTACTGTGGCCTCAAAGCTCTCCACAGTGAAAGATATTGGGGATCAGGAAAATGATGCCAAAACTCGGGATGTGGCTCAGTAGTACAGTGCTTGCCTAGTATGTGCAAAGTCTTGGGTTTAATACCCAGCAAAGCACACACACACACACACACACACACACACACACACACACAAGTATGACAGTTTGACACGGTATGCTGGCATTTTGAGTATTTTGGGTTTTGTTGTTATTTGGAGGATTTTTTTTTTTGGTTGGTTTTGGATTTCTTGAGACAGGGCCTTACAATGTAGCCCAGACTGACCTTGAACTCATAGTCCTCCAGCCATAGCCTCCTGAGTTCTAGGGTTACAAAGGTACACTACCACACCTGGCTACACTGAACACGTTGGACTAAATGGCATGGGAAAGTCTCAGAAGCAGTCTTAGAACAAAGGTCTTTCTTACCTTTTATTAATATGAATTTGGAAAAGAGCCAGAAAATTTTTAGCTTCCATTTGTGACCAGGCACTGCAGGCAGAGATCTGGAATAGTTTGGTAAAAAAATCTTACTGTTAGCTGGGCGTGGTGGTGCATGCCTTTAATCCCAGCACTTGGGAGGCAGAGGCAGGCGGATCTCTGTGAGTTCAAGGCCAGCCTGGTCTACATAGTGAGTTCCAGGTCAGCTGGGGCTACAGGGAGACCTTGTCTCAAAAAGACCAAAAAAAAAAAAAAAAATCTCACTTTTGCCAGCTTTTTGTGTCAGTTGTCCCAGGATCCCTCTGCCAGCTCTGGAATGAACTAGCTGTCACACATTGACAAAACTGTGTGGGGAGAAGGGAGTGGTACCTTTCCTTCCTATAAGGGGCACAGCCCAAATTCCAATTACATAGGCAGGTCAGCAACTGGAAAGCATTTTTAAGTTTATCTCATCATGATCTGGCATAACAGGGGAGCCTTCACACGAAGATCTAAAGACACAGTGGAAAATGTCTGTTCCATGGTTAGGTTAGATAGAGCAGGGACAGCCGTGTAGAAATGTGCAAGGACCAAAAGGGTGTGATCTAATGGTGCAAAACTAAACTGAGACCAGCAAAGTCTGTCCGTATTTTCCCTGGCCTCTCTGTTAGCAATTCTTCCTCCCAGGGGGACAAAAATCTCATCTGGAATGAGGATCTATGACCTACTATTAGGCAAGGTGAGGTCAGAGGACTTCTTCATAGAAGGTGAGGGAAGATGAGAGTGATATTTTTAGGCTATTTGCCTTGTTTTGAAAGAAGGAGGTTCTAGTTTCTCTGACCTGCCTTGGGGAAGAGAAATTCTGATTTCTATGTCTCTCTTCCAAGGAAAAGGAGGGGCAAGAAACAGGAGAGCAGGAGGTGGTCAGAGAGACTCTACTTCTGAAGTCTTCCAGTATCTTTCTAGTCTAAAATATGTGACACACCAAAGTGCCATACTTCGGGTATCACTTTCTGAGCCTCAATAGGAGCAAAATAATGTTTCTTCATATTGCTGAGGAAGCAAATATAAAATGTAGTCTATATTTACACAGAAGCGAATTATGCAAAGAAACATGGGGAATATCATGAATAAGCTCTGTCAGATACACAGACAAACCTGTACCTATAGGCACAGGTAGATATAGATACAAGGAAAAAAGTCTCCATAAGAACCAGATAAGACATTTTAGGGGCCACAGACCCAGAGCTGATAGGGCTTAGAGCTGTCAAATGTAGGTCTTGGTAACAAGCATTTTCAAGTGTGATTTTGAAGTAGGCTATATGTCACAGGTGGGAGACACTACACTTGAACTAGAGACTGAAGATAGAGGTGGGGTCCTTGACTATGGCAATTTTTATGGACAAGGCTCATGACAACTGAATAGGTGATGGGCCAGGGTGCCTGCCATGTCTCAGTCACTGGGTACTCCTTTTATATGATCCAGGTGAGGACTTACATTGTTCCTTGGTCTGATGTGTTCAGTGTGCTTACAATTCTTGTTTTTCTAATTTGGTTTTGCAACACCAATGTATCCATGTGTTTCTGATTTCCCTTGGTACGTTCATAGTCGCTAATAATTTATTTGCATAAAAGGTTATGTATTAGTCTGTGCCTCATGGTAATGGAATAATGGCAGTTATTTATTTACACAAAGAAGATGCAGTCATTTGACCTCCACATTTATACTTAGAGCAAACTTCTATTTTATAAAATGGAGTTGATCAGGTTAAGGCACAGCCTGAAAGCCACTATTCTAGACAGCATGAAGGAACTTAGAGAAGGGCACAGCCTGATGGCCACAGAATGTGATTCCTTGGAGGTCCTTTCTGAAATAATCCTCCAGCCTGGCAAGCAGATTGTAAAGTAGTACATTCCCCATAAAATGTGAGACAAGGGAGCAGATTTCTGCCTGAGAACTCTGTTTCTGGGAAACAGAACACATCATCCAACTGAGCAGGATGCTGTGTAACCCTCACCATAACAAATGCCCAAACCCAGCTACTTCACCTCAAGGAAAACCTCTAAGGTTACTGCTGGTAAAGTTATAAAATAGTTTGTGAGAATCCCACTAGCATTATTGAAGAAGAAGGGGGTGCTATATAAAGCTGTGGGTCGGCACAGCCAGACTCAGCACAAGATGAAAACCCTCATTCTCATTTTTATCAGTTTACTTACAAAAATTCTGATGGTAGTGTCAAAGTAATTAGGTGGTAGAGGAGTTTTTCTTACAGCTGACCTTCCAATTAAGTAACAACAGGACTAACCTGCCCTATCACTGAGTCAAGAATTGCAAATTGAAACAAAATTATAAATAAACATTTCACTGCTTGTGAATACACTAAAATGAATGACTAGGCCCAGTGATATAGTTCATTTTAATCTAGTGCTTCATGTAGAGTGCAGAGTTTCCGGGAGCAAAGGCTTTATCTCTTGGTATTTAGCCTGGGCATCAAGTCATTGTGCCTAAGGCACAGTTTTTAACCAATTTCCCCCAAATGTTTTGCTGTGCAGCTGAATGATGCATAAATGTCAACCACACCTACACAAATATGAAATACCAGGGACTCAAGGGCCACTAGCTAGAGTATGTGAACCCATGAATTTGCAGATTTGTTTAAGAGGAATAACGTTTCTAGAACAAAGGTAATCTTTCAAAACAACCACAACTCCCACCACCACATGACTGCCACATAATAATTTATGTATAAAACATTCGATCTTCATAGATTTGTGTTTTCCTAAGAATACAGTTGTAAGTTCAAGGATTAGTTCTAAAATTATTCCAATGGCTTTTCTTGCTATTCTCCTTGCCCCTATCAAAGCAACTGAAGCTCTGTATTCCATTTTGAAAAAACATTCCACAATGTCCAAGTTCTTAAGTTCCAAAGGAGAGGTACGCAAGCTAAGAGACCTTCATGGGCAGTATCAGAAACACTCTCCTTAAGCACTACTATCCAAACACAGGCCTCTTCAGACAGAGCAGGTGGTGAAAGGCTGACTGGAGGCGCTGGTATTCTACCACCGAGCTACAACCCCTGTCTAGAAATTTTTTTAGGGTAAAAATGATGATTTAAAAGCTGTGTGTGGTGGCTCACGCCTTTAGTACCAGCACTTGGGAGGCAGAAGCAGGAGGATCTCTGTGAGTTCAAGGCCAGCCTGGTCTACATAGCGAGTTCCAGGCCAGCTGAGACTACAGGGAAACCCCATCTCAAAAAATAAAATAAAATAATAAAATAAAATAAAACAAAAACCTATTATTTAAATAATGTTAACACCATTGGCCATAATCTAAAAAAAACAAAATCAACCACACATAAGTCTGGAGAGATGATTCAGAGGTTAAGAGCTTGTGCTTCCCTTCAAAAGGACCCAGGTTCAGTTTCCAGCACCCATGTTGGTCAGCTCACAACCTCTGTAACTCTAGCTCTGGGGATCCAATGTCTCTGGCCTCCTTGGGCACCTATGCTCATGTACACATTCACACAGACACATATAATTTAAAATAAAAATAAAATCATTTTTGAAAATATCAGCAACACAAA
>NW_008353027.1:4740474-4803202 GCF_000622305.1 Nannospalax galili
TATTTATGAGGCTGGAGAGATGGCTCAGTGGTTAAGAACACTGGCTGTTCTTAGAGGACTTGGGTTTGGTTCCCAGCACCTACATAGTGGTTAACAAGGGTTCTTAACTGGAGTTCCAGGGAATCCCACACCCTCTTCTGACCTCATTGGGCATTGCACGACACAAGTGCACTTACATACATGCAGGCAAAACACTCATACACATAAAATTAATTAAAAATATTTTTAGAAAAGAAATGCTATTAATTCCCAACAAACACTGTTCTGTTTAATTCTGAAGAAGCCAGGTATGGTGGCACATGCCTGTAGTCCCAGCATGGAAGACTAAGGCAGGAAGACTACCAGTTTGAGTCGAACTTGAGCTTCATAGCAAAACCCTATATAAAACAATAACAGCAACAATAAAAAATATAATAAAAATAAAATAAATAAATAAACATGGGGTCAATATAATTTCTTAAGAGTCCATATGCATAAAGGCTACATAACAAGCAACAATGCCAGATAGGAGATACCTTCCTTTGAGTTGTTAGCCAGGGTAGCTCAAGAGACTCCCAGACAGTAACCGAGCATAGAACTGGGAAAATGAACAGCAGACCCCAATCTTATCTAAAGGAATATTGGCAACTCTCTAGATAGGCTGACTGCATTCACCAGAAGGGCAAGTAGTGGGGAATGGCTGGGGGTGCTGACAACACAGCAGACAGTAGCAGGGATATCAGAGTATAAGGGCTCTAGTGGGGGGGGGAGGCCATGGGAGGGTGCCATCTGGGATGTGGGTGTATAGTCAAATAAGATGGTTTGGGATGTTCTGTGTGATATACACTCACAAAAAAAAATCCACAAATTTTTAAAAAATGTATTATATTTGAGGAGGAAGCATGGAAATTCACGTCATGCTAATTAGTAGAGGTGATAAACGTTACCATTGAAATCTGCCCAATGACTTCATAGACATACACAGGTGCCGAGGATACAAGTGCAACCGATTATGACTAGTAATAATCAGATACATACAGACTAGAGATGCATGTGCCAACATCTCAGTGTTAGTAGCAAAAACAATGAGTCTTTCTGCGAGGAACAATATATTCTAAATTGAAATGGAGATCTTTTTTAAAGGTTAAAAACTCATTCAATTTTATGTCTTACAGGGCTTATACTAAGTTCAATATTGTATAACTATATTGATTCAACTGTGAACCTGGAAACTTGCAGGCACTTGTGAAAGAGACGTGCTCTTGCTCTGGGGTGTGTTACTGAATATGTTAAATCTGTAGTGAAATGCTTCTTTTAATCATGTAGTTATTAAAAATTTAAAAATAATGATTAAAATAATAACAATAAAAAAATAAACACTGAGAAAAGATAGAGGGGACATACTGCAGTTATGACTTACTGGGAAACGGTGGCAGAATAGCTCATGAGTTTCATTTCTTCAACCAACAAGGCAAAGCAAATCAAAATCCATGTGTCACAAGAGTGAAGGAGCAAAGCAAAACCACCAGGGCTGTGAAGAGCAGAAGCAAGCAGAATGCAGCCTTTTCTGCGCTGTGAGACGGAACCTCTAGGTCACCTCATTCCACACATTCACTTCATAGTTTCATTTATAAAATTCAGTTTACACATTCATTTATAAATGATAGCACTCAAAAACAGAGACATAATCCTCAACTGACGTGTGTGTATATGTGTGACGGTGTATATACGTATGTGTATACACGTATGTGTATACGTGTATCTGTGTATGTGTGCATATGCATGTGTCTATATATGTGTGGATGTGTGTGTATACGAGTGTCTGTGTATGTGTGTATG
Source organism: Nannospalax galili (assembly GCF_000622305.1). NCBI lineage: Eukaryota > Metazoa > Chordata > Mammalia > Rodentia > Spalacidae > Nannospalax > Nannospalax galili. The sequence goes on from NW_008353027.1 coordinate 4,742,293, forward strand.
TGTATGTACTATACATGTATATGTATGTTTGTGCCTGCGTATGTACGTGTGCGTGTGTGTGTGTGTATACATGACCAGAGTTTAGAGATCTACTTGCAAACTTCCTTATATATAGTTTTTCTATATATACTTGGCACTACTATCTACCCAGTTACCAGCGCCAAAAATCTGGGCATCATTCCTGACTCATCCATTTCCTTTGTCCAAAATTTCCATCCCTGACATCTCCTCTTCCATCTTCAATGTCACCTATTTCTTCTCCGAATTAATCAAGTATTCTTTTTTGAGACAAGGTCTCCCTGTAGCCCCAGCTGGCCTGGAACTCACTATGTAAACCAGGCTGGCCTCCATTTCACGAACATCTGCCTGTCTCTGCTTCCCAGGTGTGTTGGGATTAAAGGCACTTTCTATACTCTACCATGCACAGCTAATCAAGTATTCTTGCACTTAGAGTAGATTCAAAACTCTGTAGCAGGCCTCTGTGATTCTGCCTGGCCCGGGTCCTGCCAGTCTCTCTAGCCTGCTCTCAGAGTTCTCTCCCCTCCTCCTCTCCAAAGCTTGTCCTTCAGCTGGTTCTGTCTTACCTTTGCCTCAGTATTTGCTCTTGCCTCTGCCTGGAATGTTTGTCTGGCTCCCTTTCTGCCTTGCTTCCTGCTGTCTTTTAAGTTTGTATTTAGGCACCAAAGCTCCACTCTGACCTGCTACTTAAAGAAAATCCCTCCCCTGCTAACATAATCTCTGTTATGGTATTTAGTCTCTCAAAAACGTCACGACAATCTTACCTATCCTGTGTTTACTGCCTTCTTTCTCCAATAGAATGTTGTGCTCATTAAGGTAAAATAATAACTAGTAATTTCTTTGTGCTAGAAGCTGACTTAGGTGTTTTGTATATGCAAGTGCAGCCTGCCAAGTATCTCCGGAAATACCTTGTTTTTTCATAACCCAACTCCGTAGAATATATGTATTGCTCCACAGGGTTCGTTTATTTATTTATTTTAGACTGATGGAAATTTGTACGGTTACACCTCCAAAAGTTTCCTATGCTTTAGCAAAACAATGTGGGAAAAACTTTTCCAGTTACCTTCCCAATTCAAGCCATAGAACAGCAGCAACAACACATACATTTCGAAGGGCAGTGGGGCTCCACACAGATGTGGTCTTGACCACTGCTGATGCTCAGGGTGACCTCAGAGCCTCATGCTCAGTGAGTCATGCTCTGCACTGGCACTTGTCCTGAATGCCCTTTACCAGTAATGTCTACACCCAAGCCTTTGCTTTTGCCTAGTGCTGTGTTATGAAGACCAGAAAAGTTGATAAAGTTTCTGAGAGAGTTGTAAATAGGAATTAAAAAAAAAAAAAAAAGAACTGTGGTTACAACAGAACAAGTGAAAACGTATACAAGCAACTATTTGAACTTTTTGATGATCTGTGTTTCACACATGTGATATCCTGATATGACCATAGTTTAATACATAGGTACAGGAGGCAGCACTTTCTATACAAAAAATGTGACACAAAGGGACAGTTAAATGTTGAGGCTCATATGCGTTGGTCTGCTGTATTTTGTTTCGTTGCAATACTGAGTTTTGTGCATGCTAAGTACATGCTCTACCACTAAGCTACGTCCTCGGGCCTTATCTGTACCTAACAGAAGATGAAGAAGGCAAAGGGGCATGGCTGGGAGAACAAAGCTTCTTAGAAGTGAAAGGTAAAGAGAAAGGACACTTAGGGAAACACAAACGGTTTGTTTGAAAGGTAAATGCCCCCTGCCAAAGAAGAGAATGATGATATGATATGATATGATATATGATATATGATTGATATGGTATATGATATGATGATATGATATAAATAGATATGATAGCTTGTAACAATGTCTATCTGGGTATGGTGTCAACTTCTCAACTCAGAGATGAGAGTTGCTCTTGGGGTGGGGGTAGGGGGGTTCATGACCGTTGAGCTCTTTTGAGAAGATTCTGATTTTAGATAGATAAGGGATTGCAGGAAATAAAATGCTACCAACTCAAAATAATTCTTACACAAAATTGCATCTTTTGTGGTGATGCATCCCTTCTGGTATCTTTTGGTTATGATATAGGAAGCTGATTAGGTATTTTAGGTTAATTTGTAACATGTTATATTTCACATTTAAAATAATATGAAACTGTCCATTTATCAGACTATCTAATTTTCAGGCATGGAATATTGATATATACATGAGTGCAGGTGCCCTCGAAAGCCAGAGGTGTCTGATTCCCCAGAAGCTGGAGTTACAAGTGGGTCTACCTGAGGTGGTTGGTAGGAATTGAACTCAGGTCATCTGGAAGAATAATACACACTCTTAACCACTGAGCCACCTCTCTAGCCTGCATCAACTCATTTTAAACAAATGTTTATTTTATATAATGTTTATCTTATATAGGTGGGGGGGAGTGGGGGAGTGGGTGTCAACTTTAACAAGCTTCTGTCCCTAAAGCATAGAATATAAATGTTTACTGCATATCAAACACCGCGCTAATTCCTCTACAAGCATGATCACATTTAATCTTCACAGCAACTCTGAAAGATAGAGCTGTCTCTATTTTGCATGTCTCTTCATTCATTTATTTAAAATAAAGTCTTGCTATTGTAGTTCAGGTGGTGTTGCAGTTACAATCCTTCCTCAGCCCCCTGTGCTGGGATAACAAGCATGCATCACTGTGGGAAGCTGTGTGAGGTGTTTTTATTCTCCTTCCCTTTCTGAGAGGTACAAGAAGATTAAACAGCATCCCCAAGATTTAATGGAAATAAGTAGTAGAGCTGAGACCTGAACCCAAAGGTGCTGATCCAAATCTGGATTCTTGACTATATAAAGGCTCTAAGGGCCTCTCCTAAGGGAAGATCTATCAATATCTTTTTTTTAAATGTGTATGAGTGTATTGCCTGCATGTATGTGAGTGCACCTGTGTCGTGCAATGCCGCAGAGGTCAGAAGAGGGCTTTGGATTCCCCTGGAACTGGAGTTAAGAACAGTTTATAGCCGCCATGTTGGTGCTGGGAATCAAACCCAGGTCCTCTGCAAGAGCAGTCAGTGCTCTTAACCACTGAGCCATCTCTCCAGCCCTGATCCACCAACATCTTATGCACATTACATACTCCAGTGCCTGACAGCTCAGCTCACAGTAGTAGAGAATCAATTTATAAAGGTCCTATTGATCATCTACACAGACTCTAAATGAAAGATTCAGTAAGTGAACAAATGGATAAATCTATACACACTAATTAAAATTAAATTTTCCATAATAACTGGCCTCTACTCTTCAAAAATATCAAGATCCTAAAAGCCAAAGACTAAGGAACTCTTCTAGACTGAAGAAAACAAACTAAAAAGATAAAAGATATGACAACAAATGCAAGAAGTGGCTCTGGGTTAGATCTCTCCTCCTCCCTCCCCACTCCTCTCTGCTCCCCCACCCCTTGTCCTCCTCCTCTTCCTCTTCTTCCTCCTCTTCAGGTTTCACTAGTATTGTGCAGCAATTTCCTCTGAGTTGAAACATTCCATCCTCAGGGAAGTTCGTTAAGACCCAGGGAGTTCTAAGGGGAGGTTCAGGAAGTAAGTTAACTCCTAAATCTCATTAAATCCCTAAAACTGACCAGAAGCTAGGACCTCTCCCTCCCTGACATCATATAAACTGTAATGGCTACAGCGGAGACTCAGACCAGCTGAGCTGCAGGGAAAGCTCTTTAGTTTGTCAAACTGCCTGCAAGTCATGCAGAGAGTTCCAGAGTCCCAGCTTTCATCCCAGAATGAGCAGAGGTGGACTTTCGGTGATACAACTGCCTTTCATTCGTCTCTGCTCCTGTAAGTCACCCCTCTCCTGTACTACTGTAAGTAACCCCCATAAACTCACTGATTCACCAAGTGGGACTTAAGTAGTATTCTTACTTTTGTCAGTTCCCTATCTAGGATGAACAGATGTTTGTATTGGATCTCTCCGGTAAAAATGTCACACAGCCATATAGGCCAAACTTGGTTCAGACCTACAGTCCTCCTGCCTGAGCCTGATGGGTGCAGGGAGTACAGGTGTGTGCCACCACCTGCAGATTGGAAACTTTCATTCAAAGGGATGCTGTTGTAATTAGCAAATCTTGAATGAGGACTAGATGTAGATTTAAGGGTGGATACCTGCCTAGCAAATACAAGGCCCCAAGTAAGAGCCCCAAAATGGCAAAGCCTAAAAAGAAAGACTGCAGTAGCAGAGGGGACTGGCCACACACCTGAGTGATATAAAAATTATAAGGTTATGGATCTCTGTGACTTCAAGGCCAGCCTGGTCTACATAGTAAGTTCCAGGGCCAGCTGGGGCTATAGGGAGACACTGTCTAAAAAAGACCAAAAAAATAAAAAATAAAAATTGCAAGGTGACTTCAAGGGACTGGAAATAGACCTTGTGATAGAACATCTGCCTAGTATGAGCAAGGCCCTGGGTTAAATCCCTAGCAGTACAGAAAAGAATTGAAAATAAGATTTTTCAAAGTAAAACATCTGAGATGTAACAGATGCAGAAAGAACTGTTATCTGGCCTCCATCCCTTCCTTGTCAGAACCTGAGGAGAGTCAGCTCCTTCCTCTCACTTTCTCCCTTCCCTCCCTCCCTCCCTTTTTCCTTCTCCTTAAAAATACTTGACCTTGCCAGGGCGTGGTGGCACACACCTTTAACCCCAGCACGTGGGAGGCAGAGGCAGGCAGTTCTCTGTGCGTTTGAGGCCAGTTTGGTGTAGATAGGTTGTTCCAGGCCAGCTGGGGCTATAGGGAGACCCTGTCTCAAAAAGAACAGCAACAAAAATACTCGACCTTGGGCACTGGACATCCCCAAAGACTGTGTAAGCAAGCTTCATCCAAACCCTCCATCCTTTGAAGCACTAAGCAGCGCTTCCCTACCACTTTGATGTGCAAACACCTGTCTTCAGATATTCAGAGCTTCATTTGAAAGCTCACCCACACGAGTCAACTTTTCTGTTGTTAATCTGTCTATTGTTGATTTATAGTCCTTCACCACAGGACCTAAGATGGCCAAGGGAAATTTTTCCTCCCAGTATAGCCTATTTCCATTTCCTGATTTTGATGGTAGTACTATGGTTGTATTGGAAGATAACTTTGTCAGGAGGAAGGCTGACTTGTAAGAGCATGCTTTCCAAAATAATTATTGCATTTTTTTCTAAAGTTATGGAATGAATAAAGTGTGCACTCCCTCACCAAGAGGAAGAGGACAAGTGATCTGGTGATTCGAGGCTGGGTAATGATGACTGCATCTGTCAAGGGTGGCCTTGACTTCTACAGAGGCATGGGAACCTCCTCCAGGCTCAGACCCTTGAGGGTCAGGGTCTTGCACCCCAACATGTGGTAATGGCCAACTAGGAGACGAGCTGGGGGTAGAATGATGAGGTGCCTTCCTCACAGCCTACTGTGGGCCATTATCATCATATGTAGCCATTCTAGAAGCCATTTGAGCTCCCCAGAAATGAGGCTGAAGGTAACAGGACAGGGAGAGAACTGTGAGTATATAAATAAGTATCCTGCCAGGTGTGGTGGTGCATCACAGTAATCCCAGCATGTGGGAGTCTGAACCAAGAGGACCTCAAGTTCAAGACCAGCCTGTGGTAATAGCTAGACTCTGTCCTAAAACAAACCAGATATCTGAACAGGTTCTGTCTTGAGGACTTTATTAATCCAATGATTGTTGTCATCAAACCAAAATTTTCTTTTCTTCTGCAGGTCTGCTGGCACCCTCTTTGGGTTTTCTCAACATCAGCTGACAAAGGGAGGTATAGACTCCACCAAACTTAGAACAGTCTGTTTTCCATGACAAATTACTTAATTTGGGAAACAGTTTACATTCTTGGCTCTCTGGTTCCCTGCTGACACTGAGATAAATGCTGCCAGTCTCAGGAATTTATTTTAATTCAATTTCATGTATTAACTTGATGCAAAGACATTGTCACCTCCTCCAGCTTCCACTTGTCCTCACTGCCCGGGAATCGCTGATGCTGGTACATCAGCCAGGTTGGCTCTTGGTTTTTCTTAAAAAGCCCACTTCACCTATTAGTATCAGCCATAACCACCCAACTTTATGTTCTAATTGTTGAGTATCACTTTAGGCTTTATTTTCACTGTGTGGGGGATTTTATCACCATGAATCGACCCAGTTACTGTGTTCACTTAAGTATATTGCCTAACTTTCTTATTTGGGCAAATCTTTGAAAATCTTTGAATTTTAGACAGCCATCAGTCTGGTTCCAGGGATTGGCTCTTCACAAGAAAGAAGTTTACTTAAAATGAGCATGGATACAAAGAAAGAAAATTCTAGACAAAATTATTAGAAGACATCAAATATTTCTTAATTTTTTACATGAATCTATATAATATTCAAAAGAGAAAAATAGAATTGATTTCCTAAGTTTAAAAAAAAAACACAAAACTATCTTTCCTTTAAAAATTGTTTTAGACATGTCTTTGGGCATGGGCCTAGTTTTACAATACTAACAAAGGGCTTCTCCATTCAACCATTCCGACCAGGTCATCTCATTCCTGAGCCTACGGGGTCCTAGGGAAACGATGATGAACAGGACAGGCTACCCTTGACAGTCTGAAGCAGCAGGCTAATGGGAATGTAGCGGTCAGGTACTATCTTAGCCTGTTCAGGCTGCTAAAACAAACAACCCTACACAGGTGGCTTATTGACCAGACACTTATTTCTCACAATTCTGGAGGCTGGGAAGTCCAAAACCAAGATGCCAGCAGATTCAGATTCTGCTGAGGAACCCTGTCCTCTTAGACAGCCGACTTCTCGCATGTAGCTCACATGGTAAACAATGTAAAGGGTACTATGGCGGCTAATCTTCCTTGTCCACTTGATGGGATTTTGAATCTCCTAGGAGACATGCTTCTGGCAGTGTCTGTGAAGGCTTTTCCAGGGAGATTTAAGTGAGGAAGTTAGACCACCCTGCATGTAGCAACATGCCATAGGCTAGGGTCTGAAAAACGGAAGAAAAGAGAAAGTGAACTGAGTACTGGCATTCATCTCTGAGCTTCCCAACTGTGAACACAGCCGTGACCTCACGCTCCTGCCAGTACAGCTAGAGCCACTCGCCAACATGCCTCCTAACCCTGTCAGGACAGACCAGACCCCTCAGTGCAAGAACCAAATTAAACACTTCCTTATGTTGCTTTTGTCAGGTATTTGATCACATCAGCAACAAAATAATACCAGTACTAATCCCACTCATGAGGGCTCTGCCCGTGTGATCCAATTGCCTCCCAAAGGTTCTGCCTCCAAATCACTAAAGATTGGGAGGGAGGTGAGGATCAAGGCCTTTATGAGAGCTGCCACAAAGAAGCACAAAGTAGGAGAAGCAGGAACTGGAAGGAGTGGACATCCTCTTTGACAATGTTCTGATGAATTTATTTAGAATTCTCTAGCATTTGATAACAAATTCCCAGGTAAATCTCACTGGCCCAGCCCTTGGCTTTGAGGGAACAGAGCCCTTGGATATGGAAACTATCTGCCCCCACTTCCCCTGGAGAGCTGAGACCGTGTGTACAATTCATCTAGTGCTTTTAACATCTGGCACAGGGTTTGGCACATATATTTAATAACTGTAGTGAACTGTTTGCTGACCAGTCCTTGCCTTATATAGTGGGACACGGAACTCTGTAAATCTAAAGAATGATGAATTAAGGGGCTTGAGAGATGGTTCAGTGCTTAAGAACACTGGCTGTTCTTGCAGAAGACCCGGGTTCAAATCCCAGCACCCACATGGCAGCTAACAACTGTCTGTAAAGCCAGTTCCAAGGGATCCAACAGCCTCTTCTGTCCTCCGTGAGCATTGCACTACAGGGTGCACTTACCTACATGCAGGCAATACATGCATACACATAAAATAAAAATAATAAAAATAAATAAAGAATGATGAATTAATGAAAACCGTGACTACTGGTGGAAAGTAGAAGTAGGGGAGCTTAGAACATTATTTGTTCTGTGCACACTTGTAATAGTTCACTTTTGGTAACTTTGTGAGCACTTCTGATCTCCTGTGAATGGGTCCAGGCACAGAGGCAGCCTCACGGCTACATCCTTATCACTTGGATGAGTAACTGGCGCAGAGCAGCTGCTCGGTAAGTATTTGCTGAATGAATTAATAAATAAATGAATGGATGAATGAACAGAATCAGTTTACACCAAGCGATCAAGGATGGCTCTTAGACTAAGGATCTACCCAGACCAGGAGCATCAGTCATGAGTTGGGCTCTGAGGAACTAGTCTTACTCTTTTTTGGTAAATGCAGGTTAGGGTTCAGAGTCAAGACTGGGGACGCCCAGCCATCTGACACAAGAATCTTATCTTCATTATTAATCGACAAAGACAAGGACAGTAATGTTGACATAATTCAGACAAGTCCTTTAGCATCTGAGTTTCATTTTGTTTAGTGACTGGAAATGCAGCAGGATCAAAGCTCCAGGACAAATAAGGACAGTCAGACAGTTTCAACAAAAACCTTCGACATGTGATAAACTCATGTGTGCCCTTCATAAAGCCCCTTTAGAAGGTATGAGGGCCAAATTAGCTGACAAGGTACAATGTCCCACAACCTGAAGCAAGGTGGGAATGTAAACTTATGTCTCTCTTCATCTTCTCTGAGGAGAAACGAGAGAACAATCATGCTGACCCCCTCAATGAGGAGAGGGACCAAATGCCCCCATAATACTGCAGTTCCTGGGGCCCACTGGCAGAGCGAAACTCTGCGCTGAACATGGACTCTGGAAGAACTGTAGAAAGATCATTGAGTTTGGGGATGAGAAGGAAATCCAGTATACATAGTAGGGAAATCGCTATTTTTTGAGATAGCGTTGAAGGTCAAATGTCATCCCCTGGTAAAAATCACATATTGAGATCCTAGTCTCAGTATCTCAGAATCAGAACATATCCTATTTGGAGATGCAGTGTTGGGTCCAAATCCAACCTAACTGGCGTTTCTTTCTTTCTTGGTGTTTTGAGTCAGTGTCACATTACGTAGTCTCCTGCCTCAGCCTCCCAAGTGCTGGGATTTACAGGTATTAGCCACCACATATGGCCTGACAAGTACTCGTATAAAAGGGGGTATTTGGACTCACAGACGGAAGATGATGAATAGTGACACAGGGAGGAGGTGGCCACTGCACTGGCAAGCCAAGGAGAAATGCGTTGAACTGATTCTTCCCTCACAATCCCACCCCTCTACCCTTCTAAAACCATCCTTTCGTGCCAGGTGTGGTGGTGCACACCTTTAATCCCAGCACTTAGGAAGCAGAGGCAGGCAAATCTCTGTGAGTTCGAGGCTGGCCTGGTCTACGTAGTGAGTTCCAGGCCAGCTGAGGCTACAGGGAGACCTGTTTCAAAAAGACCTAAACAAAAACAAACAAACAAAAAACCGTCATCTCAGACTTGGCCTCCAGAACTAGGAGACAACTCACTCTGGCTCCTGAAGCACCCAGGTGTGGAATTTGCAGTAAGTTCTGTTTCATGGTGAACTTAATATGATAGTCCTGCCTCTTTCTAGTTCACTACGAGCTCTTTTAGGTTATGTGTATTGAACAAGGATGGGCACTGCCAAATCTCAGAATGTCTGCTCCATTGCTGATGTGTTACAAAGGCTGAGGATTCACAGGAGGTCTTGTTCACATACCTTTCTTCCTTCACCCTCTACTTCCCTTCCATGCAGGCCTTTCACTGAAGACTTGGAAAGCCTGGCTTCCTTTCCCCCTACCCCTGGCTCACCCCTGCTCCCCAAGGCAGACATTCCTTCTCCCTTAAAGAATATGCTTAGCTGGTGACTAGATTATTCTATTTCTCAATTCTCTCCGAACCATAAATTCCTGCCTTTCGCGTTGGGCCTTCCACAGCCCGTTCCACAGCAAATTTATTGCCCACTCCATCTTCCCTTCGCACTACTTAATCTGCTGTATTTTAATTGGGTAATAAAACTCTGTGTGCCACCCAGAAAAATTCCAGAGCAAGCAATCATCAGGGACATTCTCTCAGCAGCCAATTCCTAATTATTTATTCAGGCCCAAAGCCTAATTCCGCCCCTGAGCACAGTGGTTCTGAGCTGCACTCTCCATTTGCGGATCTGGAGCCAGACAGGGTGGGGGCTGGGTGGGCAGCAGTTAAGGTCCCGTCTGAGCACATCCCTGAGATGGAAACTGTCTCTGAGGCTGGATGGTGTAAGAGCAGGGAAGGGTGGGGGGAGGCCTCTGCTTTTGCCACAAGATGGTCCTGGGGCTTTGCTTTCTTCTGTCAATGAACCTTCCACAGTAAATAAGGAAGTGTCCCCCATGAGGTCACACTTAAGATAAAGAGATTAATCAATTCTTCTGTGGCGACAGGAAAGCCATCTGGAAGCACATTTACATAGGATAAATTGCAAATAAATAAAAATACTAGTATTAAAATAAATGTATAAAAATGTTAGAATAGGCCATGAAAGGATTTAAAAATAGTTTTGGCCTTCCCGTAGATTTGGTCATTTTAACTATGGTACAAAAATCTAAAAATTTTAAAAGATTAATAAATTTGCCAGGTGTGGTGGCACACGCCTTTAATCCCAGCACTTGGGAGGCAGAGGCAGGCGGATCTTTGTGAGTTCGAGGCCAGCCTGTTCGACATAGTGAGTTCCAAGACAGCTGGGGCTACAGGGAGACTCTGTCTCAAAAAGAACATCAACAAAAAAAAAAGATTGATAAATTTGACATTAAATATTTTGAAATCTACCCGATGACTTTATAGATATACACAGGTGCCAAGGATACAAGTGCAACCAATTATGACTAGTAATAATCAGATACATACAGACTAGAGATGCATGTGCCAACATCTCAGTGTTAGTAGCAAAAACAATGAGTCTTTCTGCAAGGAACAATATATTCTAAAATGAAATGGAGATCTTTTTTAAAGGTTAAAAACTCATTCAATTTTATGTCTTACAGGGCTTATACTGAGTTCAATATTGTATAACCGTATTGATTCAACTGTGAACCTAGAAATTTACAGCCACTTGTGAAAGAGACGTACTCTTGTCCTGGAGTGTGTTACTGAATGTGTTAAAGCTGTAGTGAAATGCTTCTTCTAATCATGTAGTTATTAAAAATTTTTAAAATAATATTTTAAAAATTAAGCATTCATTTCCCCCACAAAATAAAGTCAAAAGATAAATAAAAACTGGGAAGAATCATATCAATAAAAAATATTGATACTGCAATAGAAAAGAGGAAAATATATATACATACATAAACCGAGAATTTGTTAAGAGAGAGAATAAGTATAATAACTTTGTGTGTATGTGTGTGGTGTGTATGAGTGTGTAGATATGTGTGGGCTCACGTATGTGCACATGTGGGTACAGGTGCACATGTGTGCACACAGAGGCCCAAAGTTGATGTCAGGTGTCTTCCTCAATGGCTCTCTATTTATTGAGGCAGGGTCTCTCACTGAACCATGAACTCACCATTTTAAATTAATCTAGTTGCTAGGCTGCCCCCAGGGATTCCCTGTGTCTCCTTCCTAAGTACTGGGGTTGCCGGCAGTGGTTACACCTGCTCAGTTTTTCTGTGGATTTGGGGGATTCAAATTCTGATCTTCATGCTTGCATGACAAGTTCCTTATCCACTGAGCCATCTCTCCAGCCCAATAAGTAACTCTTTGAAAAAAAATTTGAATCAGTACTGAAAACTGAACCCAGGACCTAATGCATGCTAGGCAAGCACTCTATTATTATGGTTTTGTTGTTTTTTTTTTTGAGACAAGGTCTCCCTGTAGCCCCAGCTGTCCTGGAACTTACTATGTAGACCAGGCTGGCCTTGAATTCATAGAGATCCACCTGCCTCTGCCTCCCAAGTGCTGGGATTAAAGGTGTGAGCCACCACACCAGGCCACTCTATTATTTTTTAAATTTTTTTTATGGCAGGGTCTCACTAAATTCCCCAAGATGACCTTGAATTTGCCATCCTCCTGCTTCAGCCTCCTGAGTAGCTGGGATTACATGTGTATGCCACCAGCCCTGTCTTAAACATTTAAAATATATATATTTTTTAAAAGAAATGAAAATAAAATTTATGCTAAAATATTGCCTTTTTACTTATCCAAGTAGCAAAAACCCAATTTCATGCATTGTTGCTGGGAGTATAAATTGGCTCAACTTTTGTGATGAGTAATTTAACAATATCTATCCAAAGCACAAATACAGTCATGTATTGCTTAATGATGCTGACAGTTCTGAGAAATTCAGTTAGGTGAATTTGAACATCTTTATACAAATTAAGATGACTATGACATCACTAGGTGAGACAATGTTATGCAACTACTTCAATAGATGTGGTCCATTGACCAGAACATGATTGTGTGGTATAAGACTATACATATACTTTTTGATCCTAGGAATATGTCTTCCAGGTATGCACAGGCAAAAATATATCATACAAGGGTCCATAGTAGCTAAAGATTGAAGTTACCTCAATGTCTATTAAAAGGGAACCAATTTAATCAGATGTTGAAAATTCTTACAATAGAATACTTTTTAGCTATTTAAAGAGAAGAAATTATAGATGAATCAATATGAGAAAACCATGGATAAAAATATAAGTACAGGGCTCAAGAGATGGCCCAGCAGTTAAGAGCACTGGCTGCTCTTGCAGAATTGAGTTCAGTTCCCAACACCCACATGGTGGCTAACAACTGTCCATAACTCCATTTCTGGGGGATCTGATGCCTTCTCTGACCCTCAGCAGGCATTGCATGCATATGGTGTACTTATATATGTGCAGGCAAAACTCATACTCATAAAGTAAAAATAAATAAAGACATTAAAATATATGTACAAGTTCATATCTCATGTGGGTATGTAAAGTAGGTTGTGAGGTATGTACTGAAAGATAGTGGAGAGATAAATTATGTCTATATGACTTACTTATGCTTCAAAGTATTCAGAAGGATAAGCAAGAAAGATTGGCCCTGGTTATTTGTTATAGGAACTAGGTACTGAGAAGTGGGATAGATTTTTGGTTTGGTTTTGTTTTAAAGATTTTTTTTTTTTTTGTACTTTTTGATCTTGGAACCATGTGAATATATTACTTATTTAAAAAAAAACTAAATTAAAACCAAAATCTGCTGGGGAGAAGATGAGCGAGAAAAGACCCAGAGACTGATTTTTGCATAATGTGGTTTCCTGTCAATGAACCCTCGTCATAGTCCCCTTCCCTTCCTCCAGAGTCTTCCACAATGAAGACAGCTCCAGGAGGCAAGGGCTGGAAGAAGAAAGGCAGGAAGGAAAATGGGACTGGATCTGGCCTGACCTCACTGTCCATGCAGCTCTCCTTTGATACTATTGTCGAATATGATTGTGCACAAGCATGTGTCTGTGTGTGTACACACATGCATGTAGGAACTAGCCATTAAACAAATATTTTGCAACCTTGTTATTTCTTCATATTTACAAATAGACTAGCAGCCTAAAATAAAGTGGTCTGCTTCTTTGGATTTCTGAGAACACCTACCCATTGAACTTGTATCTTATCTCCCTTTCTTCTTGGAACATCTCCTTGAGTGTTTCACCAAATTTCACTGGTGTACAAATATGGCACATGGGTGCCTGCAGACTATGCGTTCCAAGTTCTGAACTGCCCCAAAGAGGCCCCCTTTCCTCTAATACTATCAGACACCAAGATCCATTTGTTGTGCTGTTTAGTGCTTAATATTCGATATATTTAGTGAGAGCTAAACAGTAACTTTGCATTTTGTTTTTTCTTTTTTTTTAAATATTTTATTATTTTTATTTTATGTGTATGTGTGTATTGCCTGTGTGTAGGTAAGTGCACATGTGTTGTACAATGCCCACGGAGGACAAAAGAGGCTGTCAGATCCCGTGGAATTGGAGTTATGGACAGTTGTTAGCTGCCGTGTGGGTGCTGGGATTCCAACCTGGGTCTTCTGCAAGAACAACCAGTGCTCTTAACCTTAGCTGAGCCATCTCTCCAGCCCCTTTTCTTCCTTCTTTAACTTTTGTTGTTGTTGTTTGAGACAATGTCTCACTATATAGTCCAAGCTGGCCTTGAACTCACAATTCTTCTGCTTCAGCCTCCTTAGCGCTAGGCCTACAGGCATTGTACACAACTGTTAGGTATTTTAATATATTAAGAATCTTGCAGGGCTGGAAGAATGACTCAGGTTAAGAGCACTGGCTGCTCATGAAGAGGACCCAGGTTCAGTTCCAAGCACCCATATGGTGGCTAACAACCATCCTTAACTCCAGTTCCTGGGATCCAATGCCCTCTTCTGACCTCTGTGGGCACTGCACAACACAGGTACACTTACATATATATGCAGGCAATACACTCATACACACAAAATCAAAATCATAAATAAGAGGTTAGAAGAATGACTCAGCGGTTAAAAGCACTGACTGTTCTTGCAGAGGACCCAAGTTCAATTCCCAGCACCTGCATGGCAGCTAACGACTGTCTATAACCTAGTTCCAGGGGATTCGACGCCCTCTGCTGACTTCTGTGGGCATTGCATGACACAGGTGCACTCACATACGTGCAGACAACATTACACTTACACACTGAAAAGGCAAATAATAAATAAAATATTTTAAAAATAATCTTGTCCACAAAGTCTTTGAGGCAAAGCTCTCACTTTGGCTTTAGTATGTCAGTGCATAGTAAGGGATAGGAATTTGTTGGCAAGGAAATTTGGTGTCTTTATAGCCAGGTTCAGGTTCCTATAATCCTAGCATCCCCAGCAGAGGAATAAAGATGGTGAGTTCAAGGCTAGGTTAGGCTTCACAGCAAAATCTTCTTTCAAAAAAGAAAAAGAAAAAAGAATGAAGACAGAATTTCCCTGGAGAATTCACTTCCACTCAAAGTATATACTGTTACTTTAGAGTATCACACTGAACGGGCTCAGCAAACTTCCCCAAGTTACTCCATTTTGTTCAGAGCCATTTCAGTAGCAACTTTGCTCCACACCAACAGGAAAAGGGGGGCAACCTTGGGCCTTGGGAAATTGTCCTAGCCATGAACCATGGCGTGTGCTAATTCCAGGCATTATACATCTGGCTAACCAGCTTGTTTTCGCTTCTGTAATCCGCTTGCTGTCTTGGGTCATCTTGACACAGGGCATAAGACCACCCTTGTTATCTTGTTATTGTATGACCACCTAGAAGTCATTTACCTTGACTGTCTTATTTTACTTATTATGGCTAAAACGGTTGGCTAGTTTTAAGGTCACAAAGTTGATTGCCAAGTTATATGACTGTATCACTTGTCTGTATAATGATTGGTTGTTGATTAATAGAGTCAAAATTCTGCTACGTTGTACAAACCTGATTGGTTCACAAATGTCCTGTTTTAATAATAATTCTGTAATCCTATAAAAACTCTGACCTGACAATCACCAGGGCTGCTCCTACTCCCGAGATAGACAGCCTGGCCGGTTGAAAATTAAAATTTACCTTGCTACTTTTCTTAAACTGGTGTTGGTGATTTTTTACGAACTCTGTCCTATAACAACAACACAGCACAAAGATTATTTAGGAATTGGCAGCAAAGATAGAGTATTTCAAAAATCGGGTCAGCCTAAGTTTTATGAAAAAGAATTGCTAGAAAAAGAGGCTATCTGCCTTCTTTGGCTATTGTCGCTGGATACAAGGAACTTTTTAAGTTTGCATTTAAGTAGAAGAAAGCATATCTAGACATCAGTTGGTTTAGGTAAGGAGAGCCAGGCTAAAGAAAAGCTGCCCAGTAAGTTCTAGGAGATGAAGGCAGGCACCCAGAGACTAAACCTCTTCATCCAGGGCTCTCAGGACTTGGAAGAAGAGGACTTCTGTGTGCAAAGGCACCAAGCAGTACAGGCATCCTCCCACCTCTCAGGCTTGCAGGTTTTCCAAGTTCTCACATAGCTGCATTGCAGACCACAAAGCTTCCAGGGACCATCACAACACAACTACAACCATTCTTCACCTAGGATATAGGGCCTCCACTCTGGGAGTCACAGGGGTTGCACTGAGAGATGAGGCATGCAAGAAAATTTCCAGTGGGGTACATGTCTCAAGTCTTCACAAAAGCTAATTACTGTTAAGATGGGAGGAACCCAATGTATAGTCTCGATTGTCCTCATGGGCCTCGGAGTGGAAGAAAAGCATTCAAAGGAGCTAAGAATGCCTCATGGGGAAGAGCTGTCATGGCCTTCTATAGGCTGAAAATGCTAACCAGCAATTCAAAAGTGTCACCTAAAGATCACAATAAAAGGAAATCAGGGACCAGGAACAAGTAAGGCCTTTTGAACCTTCTAGAGCCTGTCTAATTTCCTCCTTAACTTCTTTAATTACCTTTTTCCGTACCACACTCTTTTACAAACCCATAAAGCAGAAAGGGAACACAGGGTGGAGTGACTTGAAGAAAGAAAAACCTGAAAAACAGGGTGAGGAGGGCAGGATGGAAAAGGCAGCTGACTACCCTGAGGAGAGAGAAGCAGCTGGGCCTGTTAGATACCCCAGAAGCATAGCAATAAGGCCATATCTCATCCGAAGCTTTTATTTTGTGCCCTTAAAATGGATTTTTCTATCTATTGCTTGTGGTTTGCATAAGAAATGTCCCCCAGGGACTCAAGTATCTGAGTACTTGATATAAGTTTCCCCAGTTGGTGGTGCTGCTTGAGAAAGGTCATAGAACCTTTGAGACGTGGCCTTGCTGGAGGAAGCATGCCACTGGGGGTGGGCTTTGAGAGCTCACAGTCTCCATCCACTTCCAGATGCTCTCTCTGCTTCCTGTGCGTGCTTGAGGATGGGAGCTCTCAGCTTCCTGCTCCAGCTGCCTCTTGCCATGCCTCCCATGCCATTATGGATGCTAATCCCTCTGGAAGTAAAAATCCAAATAGACTCTTCTTTCTATAAATTGCTTTGGTCATAGTATTTTATTACAGCAACAGACTTTTGTGTATTTATCACCTAAATAAAATGGTCTTTAAAATATTTAAATGCCTTAAACAATATAATAAATAAATGCAGGAGGTGGGGCTGAAGAGACAACTCAGCCGTTAAGAACCCTTGCTGCTCTTCTACAAGGCCCAGGTTCAAGTCCCAGCGCCCACATGGCAGCTAACAACCATCTGTAACTCCAGTTCCAGGGGATCTGACACCCTCTTCTAGCCTCTGCAGGCATTTCATTCATGTGATACACTTACACGCATGGAAGCAAAACACTCATATACCTAAAATAAACATAATAAATAAAATATTTTTAAAAGGAGGGAATGGAGAAATGGTTCAGTGGTTAAGAGTACTGGCTGCTCTTGCAGAGGACCTGGGTTCAGTTCCCAGTGCCCTCATAGCAACTAACAACCTGTAACTCCAGTTCCAGGGAATCTGACCTTCTGACCTTCATGACATTGCAAGACACGGGTGCACTTACATACATGCAATCAGGCAATACACTCATACACATAAAATAAAAAGTAAATAGTAAACAAAATGGTGTTTTTAAAAAAAAGAAAAAGAAAGGAAGAAAGAAAGAAAAAGAAGGAGGGAAGGAAGGAAGGGAGGGAGGGAGGGAAGGAAGGAAGGAAAGAGGGAAGGAAGGAAGGAAAGAGAGGAAAGAGAAAGAGAAATGCAGAGCTTGGAATGATGGCTCAGAGGTTAAGAGCTCTCCAGAGAACCTGAGTTCAGTTCCCCAAACCTATGTCAGATGGCTCACAACAGTCTGTAACTCCAGCTACAGAGGATCCAAAGCCCTCTTCTGGCCTCCATGGGCATCCACACACATATGGCACGCACACACACACACACACACACACACACACACATAAATGAAATAAATAATTTTTTAAAAGAAATATGTGCAATAAATATAAAGTTGGGTACAGAAAAATGCAAGTCTTTAAAAAAAGTTTGTAACTAGAATAAAATTAGAATCCACACCCATAAAGGATACCACTCTGTTACTTAAACCAAGGTTTGGATCTGTGTCTGTGCTTACAGGTACCTAAGCAGGAAGAGAAATCAAGGGTGTTACCTGAGTCTCACTGCCCCTAAGAAGATAAGCAATTTCTGAGGTAAAGCTCCATCTCTAAAACACAGTTCTTCAGTACTTCATACAGAGTAAGACCCAGACCTCTACTTTAATCAAGAGAAAAGCACAAGCTGCCTCTCACATGTGCTGAATGACACCAAAACAAAACTCATAGTCAACTGCTGTTGCCTCACCTCCTGATCCCTCCACCGAGCTACTTTCCATTTTGCTTTCAATCTCAATGTAAAGCTCACTTCTTTGGGTGTCAGGTTCTAACACAGTGACAGAACTCTCACCTAGCATACTTGAGGTCCTGGGCTCAATCCCATATCACTGCAAATAGATAAGTAAAATAGAAACCCAACTTCCTGAAAAAGGCCTTTCTGATCCCAGGCTGCAGTAGGCACCTGTGAGTTCCCAGCAGCCTGGGATTGTCCCATCTTTTACACTTCTGTTTTCACTTGTTTGGCGTCTAACAGCAGACTAAAAGCACGTGAGGGTGGCACCTCCTCATTAGATACTGAAAAAGCAGGCATAAAAGTCAACACCCATTCATGATGAAATCTCTCAGAAAATGAGGATTCTAATGAGAATTTCCTCAATTTGACAAACCGCGTCTGAGAAAAGCCTACTTCGTGCTTAATGGTGAAAGATTAACTGCTTTCCCTGAAGATCACAGACTTCTCTTTTTATTATTATTATTTTATGTATATGAGTGTTTCACCTGCATATAAGTACACCATGCATGTGCATTGCCTGGAGAGGTCAGAAAAGGGCGTCGAATCCCCTGGAACTGGAGTTACAGGCAGTTTGTGAGTCACCATGTGGGTGCTGGGAACTGAATCTGGGTCCTCTGCAAGAGCAGCCTGTGCTCTTAAACACTGAGCCTCTCTCCAGCTCTAAGGTCATGAACGTCTATTCAGAATCATACCAAAGGTCTTTGCCAGGAACAAGGCAAAAAGAGGAATAAAAGGAGCCCAAATTGGAAAGGAAAAAAATTCCTGTGATACTGTCTTCACTCATAGATCAGCTGTGTAGACAATCTTAGACTGATTTTTAAAATTTATACATACTAGTAAATATGGCAGAGATGAAAGGTAGGCCAATATACAAAAATTAACTGTATTTCTCTAATGTCAAAGAACAACTAAAAATTTTTAAAAATGTATAGTGAAACTGCAGCAAATATATATATAAACTGTATTTCTCTAGAATATCAATGAACAATTGAAAATTTTTTTGAAAATACAGTAAAACTGCATCAAAAATATCTAATACTGGGCTAGGTATGTAGCTCAGTTGGGAAGCTTACCTAGTACGTGTGAAGCCTAGCATCACAAAGTTACAGTAATCAAAACAGTGTGGTATTACAGAAGGCTAAGCATAAATCAGGCATCAGAATTTTTTTTCTATAAAGGGCCAGAGAATAAATGCCTTTGACTTTGTAGTCTCTGTTTGAACTTAAGTTTTATAGCATAAATGAATGGGTTTGGTTGAATTCCAATAAACCTTTATTTGAAATACAGGGAGTGGTCCAGATCTGGCTGTTGGGCCAAAGTTTGTCAATCCCTGATGTAGACTAAAAGAAGGGATGAGTATAGAACTAGAACCACATATATACTCAATTGACTTTTGTTTCTTTGTTTATTTGTAGCCCAGTCTGGCCTGGAACTTACAGTCCTTCTGCCTCAGCCTGAGTACCTACATGTAGTGATGCTCCATGACAAGTTCATCAACTGACTTTCAACAAAGTTGTAATATAATTCAATAAGCATATTAATCAGGGTCTTCAGGGAAACAGAACTATACACATATACACAGGCACATACATGTGCATGCTTGCACATGCACACACACATACACACACACACACACACACACACAGATTTATTAGACTGAAAAGTCCCATGATGCACCATCTGCAAACTGGAGAGTGAAAAAAAGTAATTAGCTTGGCTCAGCCCAAGAAACCAGAGGGCTCAGAACCAGGCAGGCCACTGGTACGGCCCCCAGTCCAAGGTTGAGGAACTTAGAATCTAAGTGCTCTGGAAGGAAGAGCCAGAGAGTGAGCTGTCTTTCTACTTTGCTACTCCAGCCAGCCTCCCAGTCTGGCCACACTGAAGACAGGTCTTCTCCTCTCAGTTCACTGATCTCTGGGAATACCCATCAGATACTCCCAGAAAGTAACTTACCAGTTCTCAAGCCATCTCTGGGTCAGTCAAATCAACACCCAAAATTAACTACCACAATGGAGAAAGGATTATCCTGTCAGGGAACAAGATTTAAACAGTTGGACAACTATTTGAGAAAAGGGACTCTGGACTTAGACTGCACATCATTTATTTAAAAAATATTAATTCAGAGCTGGAGAGATGGCTCAGTGGTTAAGAGTACTGGTTGCTCTTTGCAGAGGACCCAGGTTTGATTCCCAGCACCCACATGGTTGCTAACAATCATCCATAACTCCAGTTTCAGGGGATCTGACACCCTCTTCTGACTTCTGCAGGCACTGCGTGACACCAGTGCACCTACCTACATGCAGGCAATATAATTATACACATAAAATAAAAATAAAAGTAAAAGAAATAATAATAATCTTTTTTGTTAACCAGTGTTGGGTCAGATAAAGAAATGCCCTCCTGACAAGCCACTCATATTTCCAAGATCCTGGCATAGCTACAAAGCAGGATGCAGGTATAAAAGGATAGGCATACCTGTAATCCCAGGATGATGGTGACAGAGACAGGAAGGTGAAAGTTGGAGGCCAGATTGGGTCATGTAGTAAGACTCTGTCTCCAACAAACAGGTAAACAAAATAGGGTGTCAGTCAGACCTGGCTAACTGCTTCTTCAACCACAAAGAACTCCCCAGGAACCTGCAGTTCACGACCAGACTCCCATCCATCCTATGGCACTACATTGCCCCAGTAGAATTCCCATGCACCGAGGACTTGTTGGTCCTTTCTTTTCCAAACTACACTAGCTCTGGCACATACACAGATTAAAGGAAGGAGGCTGTCCCTCTCCCAGAGGAACCCAAGCCCCTCCTCAGAAAGTCACGACTAAGCCTCCTTATTGCTGTCTAAAATCCTTCCCTCCACTCCTTTTCCCTTCAAAGGCACTTTGAGCCTTTGTTTGGGTTGAGGCAGTTGAATTGTGAGGTTTTCTCCCGTTTCTTCTTGTCGCTGTTCAGCACTGGGTCTTGTTATTGGTTCAACAATTCCAAGAGAGAATTATGGCCTAATTTGGGGTCAGAATTGGTAACAACAAAAGCAGTAGTTATAATAGAGGGGAAAAGATAAATGAACTGTATCAGAATTAATCCCTACGCCCAACTTAGAAAGAATACAGCAATGAATACTCAGTAAGCTATGACTGACAGACCAAAATCTTGTTCCTGGCAGTCCAAATGGCCTTAGCGGCCAAATGATTCTGTATTGCTTCTGAGTTTATAAAATAAAAGTTAAGGGAACACATCTGTGTTAAATTTTTATATTGGCACTCATACAAATAATGTGAAATAGGAAGCTACCTGGTTTGCCTCTAATGAAAGGACGCACAGGGCTAAGGACTGGAAATGCAAATCCTAGAAAGCAAGAACTCTGGAATTTGGACCCTCTCACCATCTCTACTTTCTGTGGTGATCTTCTGGCTAGCTGTTTATAGATTGGCTCCCTCGCTCTGCTCTGTCTTTTCCTCTCTCACACCTTGTACGCTTGACTTAGACCCTGGCTCACGGCATCACTTTTCTCCCAGGTTTGCTGCTAACAGACAAGAGCCTTCATCATTTCTCATTTCAGACTCCCTAGGGAGACATGCTGATTGGCCAACTCACCTTATCATGCCAGGTTCTGTATTGCCAGTCTGCCTGTGGATTTGTCTCCCACATTGATCCAACCAGATCTGGCTAGGATGGGGAACAAAAAGATCATAGACAATAAACCAGATTATTATCCAGACAATCCACAAAGCATTTCCATTCCATAAGTACAAGTAATGAAGATATCTGACGTATCCAGAACTACCCAGTCAGGCAACACTGTAGGAAGAAGAGTGGCCCATGCATTCTTCTTGGGCCACAGTGTGACAGTTCTGTCCTCTCACACTCAAGAGCCACTATTCTGCAGAGCACATCCACTTGCCAGGGTGAAAAATCCTAAAATATTTGTCACCATTATGGAACTATCGTTCTGGATGAAGATGGTGTATCCTTTGTATCTGAGACTGCATTCCCCAGACCCTGAGACCAGGACTGGGGAGGGAGTAGTTCATTAGACAGGGAGTACTAGCAACAAAATGGAAAAATAAGACACTGCAGAAAAAAAGAAGACAAACACATTACTCCTTCTAACACTGGGCAACTGGAGGCTTAATCCCACTCTGAACATTAGTGTAGTGCATCATCAGAGTTATCCCATCTATCACTGGCTGAGGGACATTCCTGGGGCCAGCAACTCCCTAGCACATCCAGCCTAATCACAGGCAGGTGCACAGAAAGTCCTCAGGAGTCATGGTGTTTGCCACTGAATACCCTCATCCTACAAAGGGGTGATGGCTGTCAAGGGAATCTGGGAAGACACCAAGAGCATAGGCATGCTCTGCTGGAAGTAGGAATCTCAGTTTGCATCAGCTATGGGTGATACATTTATCAGAAGATGAAACAAACATAGCTTAAGAGGAGAATGATTCTTTCTTGGAGAAAGACCCAAAAGAAAGTTTTCCCATACCTCCTCAAAGAGGAGAATCTGTCTAGGGGATGGCAAGATAGTTTGGCAGATAAAAGTACTTGTTACACAAACCTAATGACATGAGTTCAATCACACACACACACACAGAGAGAGAGAGAGAGAGAGAGAGAGAGAGAGACCCTACACACATAATAATAATAAAGAAAGAAGAACCAGTTTACTAATAATGACAGCACTGCATGTCTTGCTGCTAGATCAGAGCAGGACAGAACGCATCTCAGAGGACCAGAGTTTCAGAGAGGAGGTGCTAGTCTGAGGCGGGGTGGAGCGCCCATCAGTTGGCATTCTCTGAGTGAAGGCGGAGAACTCCCTTCTTTCCAAGATACTTGTTTTCCTCCTGTTCCCAGACTGCCTTCTTCTCCTTCCTTTTCTGCACTCTTGCCCTTAGAATGAAAAAATGAGGGAGCAGGGAGCACAACCAACAGCTGCCCTCTTCCTCTTCCCTTCCCTCTTCCCCTCCCTCTCTTTCTCTTATGCTAATTTCACAAAAGAATATTTGGTGGAGGATGAGGTGGAAATCAAAGGACCTGTGTGCTCGTCAAAACCTGTATAAGTTCCTAAAATTATTCAAATCAATATTTGCATGATATAGTGAGGATAAATTTTATGTGTTATTTTGCTGGTCCCTGGATGTCTGTAGAGTTAAACATTATTCTGGGTATGTCTTCAAGGGTATGTCTGAATGGGAGTAACGTGTGAATAAGTAAACGTAAAGCAAATCGCCCTCCCCAATGCAGGTGGGCCTCTAATCAACCGAAGGCCTGAAGAGAACAAAATTCAGAGTAAAGGAAATTTGCTTTCCTTGGTGATCTCTGAGCTAGAACACTGTCTCCAGCGTTCCAATCTACACTCAGTCTGGAACTTACACCATCAGCTCTCGGCTCTTTGTGATCTCCGGCCTTCAGAGTCAGACTAGAGCTACGTCATCTGCTTCCCAAAAGCTATCACTTACAGATCTCAGCCTCTGAGATCTCTCAAGACATGTCCTTGATCCTTCATAATAACTAAATATACATGATATGTATATAAAAGTATGTAAGATATATTAATATAGAAAATATGGAACATATATATGATGCTTGTATCCTTTCAGTTATGGTTCTTTGTAGAACTCTAATGATTCAAATGTACAAAAATAAACAAACTCCAGTTACTCCAAATGACAGCATATTTTGTCTCAGTGTTTGTAAATCTCCAAGCAGAGCTGTGAGACTCAAGTCTGCTTAAGTATCTTACCTTATTCCCACATCTTTAACAGGAAATGCTGAACAACAAACAGGAGATGTCTAATGAGCTGCAACATTTACCTCATCTCTCTCATCTATCAAGAATACATTCCAGCGACACTCACAGTATAAAATCCTCCTCGTAGTTAATCCTCTCCAGTCCAAAGAGAACCTCATAAA
Organism: Nannospalax galili; assembly: GCF_000622305.1. NCBI lineage: Eukaryota > Metazoa > Chordata > Mammalia > Rodentia > Spalacidae > Nannospalax > Nannospalax galili. Next base: position 4,766,520 of record NW_008353027.1, read on the forward strand.
CCATCTGTAAAATACAGTCTCGTTTTCCTTTCCTTTCCTCTGTTTAATTACTCACTTCATTTAGTTTTATTTTTGTCTTTCTTACTGGGTAAAGACAGCTTTGTATTTGGGTAAACTTGTCTAAGATCTAATAATAAAGGAAAACATTTCTCTTTGACATTTATTACTGTGAAGAAAATTCCCAAATGGGCCCCGAACCACTAATATTTACTTGTTACAAACAGGCACAGATCTTTTCTTTCATTGAGAACCTAAGATCCATCTTTTTCCTACCAGAATGACTCCAGTTGATTTTCTATTTAAGTCACTCCTGGGAAAAGCAGCTGCCGGAATCCAAGGGAAACAGTTGGCCTTGGGAACTTGTTTGCTTAGAGTAATCAATGTATATAATTCCAAAGAAACTCAATTGTTTTATGCGGGACTGTCAAGTTACAGCTTCACAGGGAGGTCTCCAGGATGCCCTTTCGGGTCAGTCCACACTCCACCACAGCTGGGTATCCACCCAGTGCTGTTCTTCCCACCCAACAGGACCTCCTAAGGTTTTTCCTAATGGCTTGTTCTTCTAGTGGGAGCTGCTAATGCTTTTCTTGTCCAGCATGAAGGTTTTATAACGAAATGAAAGTGGTGTCAGCAAGATGGAAAATATTTTTTTCCAAAGGCCTAATCAACTACTTCCTCTGACACAGCAGACCTGGCTCTTCGCACATAAAGGGAAAAGAAACATTCCATTTTCTCATCCACAAGAACTAAAGGAAGCCCTGAGGTCATGCCTGGCCTTGTAAAGCAGCCAATCATTTTATCCCCTTTTCTCTTTTTTCAAATGTCTGTTCATCTGCTTCAGATATGACCTGACTCTATCAGGAAGTCTTCCTTTATGTGGATATCATAAACACATGTAATGATCTGATAAATGTATTTTGTGCTTTGAAGATGCAAATGTCTCTAGGTAAAATAAGAATCAAGCCGGGCGTGGTGGCACAGGCCTTTAATCCCAGCACTTGGGAGGCAGAGGCAGGCAGAGCTTTGTGAGTTTGAGGCCAGCCTGGTCTACATAGTGAGTTCCAGGACAGCTGGGGCTGCAGAGACCATGTCTCAAAAAGACAAAAAAAAAAAAAAAAAAAAAAAAAAAAAGAATCAGCTGAGAGTTCATACTTAGCTCTTAGCTCTTATCGACTAATGTGGTTTAGTGGATTTTGTGCCCTTGCAGGAGTGTGAAACCATAAATCCTGTCATTCTAAACTGGTTTTCTGGCAAAATCAAGACAACTAATGGCATTTACTATATTGTAGCTCACATGGGCCCTATAGGAATTGCTGCCAGCATGTGAAACGGTCATAAAACTAAGTTCACCTAATGTGTCAGCCGCTTTCAATAGGCACTCATTCCCATTGTTTACATTAGCTCTTAGTTCCTAAATGATTGGGGCAAGGCTGGTGGTAATTAATAAAATCGGTTAACCATTTTGTTAGAACTCTCAAAGCTGTCTTTGTCCAGGCAGCAAAAGAGTAAAATAATCCCTGGATATCACAGAGTCCAGAGTCTCTCCCAGTTGCTGTTGAGATCTAAAGGAAGGTTTAATACTGGATAATCAATAAAGGAGACACTATTGACATTGGCTCCAAGCTTGGCCATTTTCCTTCATCTGATGGTCATGAGAAACCCCTGAAGAAGGTAAGACTGTTGTCAGCACCATCCTGTATTAGTTAGGGCCAAAGCTAACCATACAACAGCATAAAGAACGAAGAAGTTGGTCTCTCCTCACATACTGGTGCTGAGGTGACTGGTCTCGGTTGCCAGCACAGCTCTGTTCCACACAGGCATTCAGGAATCTTGTTCTTCTTGTATACCTCTGCCGTTTCCTCAGTCTTTTGATGTTATCATTTTGTTTTGCTTTTGAGACCATATGTTGCTATGTAGGCGGGGCTGGCCTCAAACTCACAACTACTCTCATGCCTCAGCCCCCTAGTGCTTCCTATGACATTTTATGGTTCAGGCTGAGCGGCTACAGATCCAGCAATGGCAACAGGAGAGCTCTGGCACTGAGGAAGAGTGCCTACCATTTGAAGGTGCAGGCCCAGAAGGAGAATGCATTGCTTCAATTCACTTTCTGGTGGAAAGAACATTGTCGTGTGACTGGAAGGGTGGGCCACAAGATGCAGAGAATGGATTTTAGTGGATGACTAACATTTTTCTCATTTTATAGATGAGGGAATTGAAAATCACAGCCATAGCTCATGAAAACAGAATTAAGTAATTTCACTTGCACAATGCTACATGATTTCAAATGGCACTTGTTAAAAAAGTGAACGTGATTAATGTATTAGTCAGTGTTCTCCAGCAAAACAGAGCCAACAGAGTGTGTGCATTGGAGAGAGAGCTTTTCGAGGAAGCGGCTTACACGACTATAGAGACTGACAAGTCTAAAATATGTAGGTTGGGCTGTCGGGCTGGAAATGCAAGAAAGAGCTGATACATCAGTTCAGTTCAAATCCAAAGGCCTTCAGCTAGGTTGGATTCCTTCTTCCTCAGGGATGTGAGACTTTGCTCTATGAAGGTCTTCAGATGTTGGATGAGGTCTCCCATATCATGGGCATTAATCTACTTTACTCAAAAGTCATTTATTTAAGTGTGACTATTAACCAAAATACATCTTCACAGAAATATCCAGAATATTTGGCCAAATACCTGGGAAAATAGTGCACAATAGTGCCTTATTGTGGCCCAGCCATGTTGACACATAAAATTAACAATTAACAGTACCATAATCCTTAAGATCTCCTTTCCCTCTTAACCCTCCTACAAGAAACATACCTGGAATCTAATTGCCCTTGTCAGGAACTTAACATCTGATCACCAGCTTAGATCACACTCAAAGACTATCATGATGGCTAGGGAGATGACTTAGTGGATAAAATAATTGCTCAGCAAGCATGAGAAGCTAAGTTCAGATCCCAGCACCCACATAAAAATCCAGGCATGGGGGTGCCACACCTATAAGCCTAGCACTCACTGTTGGGAGGTTGGGAGACAGAAACAGGAGGATCACTGGGACTTACTGGCTGCCAGCCTGTCTCCAGGTTCAATGAGAGACTTTATCTCAAGAAAATAAGGTAGAGGGAGATACAGCAGGACACCTGGAGTCTTCCTCTGACCTCTACACCACTACACACACACACACACACACACACACACACACACACACACGCACACAGTAGGAAGTAAGACTTTAAAAAACTTTTTGAGCATCACTGGTGAGTGCACTATTTTCCCTAGAGTGCTCTGTCATTTCTCAGAAGGCCTACAGAAGTCACTTTAAAAGGAAGAAAAGGAGCTGGACATGGTGGCCCATGCCTTTAATCCCAGAACTTGGGTGGCAGAAGCAGGCAGATCTCTATGAGTTTGAGGCCAGCCTGGTTTATCAAGTTCCAGACCAGCCAGGGCTACATACTGAAACTATGTCTTTAAAAAAGGAAACGGGAAGGAATGAGGAAATAAAGATGGAGAAGAGGTCCCTGATCACTAACGGACAGTTGTCAGCTTTCCAGACACTCTTGTGAGAGGACTACATTTGGTCCAGCATTATCTCATCAAAAATTTAGTGTGTCTTCTACTATATTAGATGCTCTATCCAGCTAAGGAATAGACATCAGCTAAAGCAGACTTCAAATTGGACTGCTTAAGAGCATTAGCTGCCAGGTGTTTCACCAGCTGAACAAACAGGGATAATTTGAAAATCAATATCAATAATTTGTAGCTATTTCCTAAAGAACTACCTTCCATCCACACATTGCATGGTATTCTGGAAAGTGGTGTGCTCAAGCCTGTTCTGCCAGCCAAATGCTGAAGGCTGAACCCCTCCCTCGTCTAGTGTTTAGTTTGATGTGACTCTCCTCATGTCCTTGGGTTTGAACCATCCTGCAGCTTCCTGCCCACCCCATTTCCTTCCACCACTGTTACAATCCCCAAGCTAGTCTTTTTTATTTTATTTTATTTTTTTTATGTGTATGAGTATATTGCCTGCATGTATGTAAGTGCACCTGTGTTGTGCAATGCCTGCAGAGGTCTGAAGAGGGTGTCAGATCTCCTGGAACTGGAGTTAAGAACAGTTGTTAGCCACCATGTGGGTCCTGGGAACCAAACCCAGGTCCCCTGCAAGAGTAGTCAGTGCTCTTAACCCCTGAGCCATCTCTCCAGCCCCCAAGTCTTTTTATTTTAAGATTTATTTTTATTTTTTGTGTATAAATGTTTGCCTGAATGTATATATGTGCACCAGGTGAGTGCCTGGTGCCCAGGGAGTCTAGAAGAAAGTATAAGATCCCCTATAACTGTAGTTAGAGACAGCTGTGAACTACCATGTGGGTGCTGAGAACTAACTTGGGTCCCTTACAAGAGCAGCAAGTGCTGTTAAGCACTGAGCCATCCCCCGACCCCCAGTCAAACTAGTTTTGAAAATGGCAGGCCAGGTGTGGTGGTACACACTTTCAATCTTAGCATTTGGCACTTGCGGGGCAGAGGCAGGCAGATCTCTGTGAGTTCGAGGCCAGTCTGATCTACAGAGTGAGTTCCAGGCCATCTGGGGCCACAGGGAGATCCTGTCTCAAAAACACGAGAGAGAGAGAGAGAGAGAGAGAGAGAGAGAGAGAGAGAATCCAAATCACTATTTCTTCCCCCCCAAAAAAACCCATGGTATTTTAAAATAAAAACTTCAAGCCCAGACATGGTAGTGCACAACTATAGTCCCAGCACTTGGGAGACAGAAGCAGGCAGAGCTCTGTGAGTTCAAGGCCAGCCTGGTCTACACAGTGAGTTCCAGGCTAGCTAGGGCTACAGGGAGACCCTGTTTGAAAAAAATAAAGACCAAAAAATAAAATAAAAACCTCAAATAATTGTAAAAATGAATAGTGTTTACTTTTGCCTTTTTTTTGTAACTATAGAATTTCAGAACAGGAATGGAAAGAGTAACAGAGCTATGACACCCCCTATACACACATGCTCCCAAGTTACAGTGTCACGTGTACTTGAACAAGCCCTGCAGCAAGGATCTGTTTCCTGAGGCAACATAGATTAATCAGGCCTTGTCTCTCTACTCTGAGCAATTAATCAGGCCTAGATAATGTACTTGAACAAGCCCAGCAGCAAGGATCTAACTGTTTCCTGAGGCAACACAGATTAATCAGGCCTTGTCTCTCTACTCTGAGCAATTAATCAGGCCTAGATAGAAAATCATTCTCCCAAGGAGGCCTCTTCCTACACACAGAGTAGAAAAGTTTTCAACATTTACTATTTACCAATTTTACTATTAGCATAACACAAAATGCTGTAATATAATGCACATGAATCTAAAAATAAAAAAGTTTGTGTGTGTGTTCAAGTTATTTGAATAATTCTTACTGGCTTTGATAGTATAGTATCAAATGATTGAAAAACCAAAATCATAAAAACTTTTACTTCTATAATCTAACATGCAATTCTTCCTGTGTACTCTTCAAACAGGGAGCCATGGTACTTGTTCCTTGGGTACCTGCCAGAGGCTTTTTATACAAACATAAATGTGTGTGATGCCTTCTCCTTCTAATACAGTTGGAAGCACACTGTGCACATGATCTGCAGTTTTTTCCCAATAACGTACAGGAGCAAGCATTTTGTATCAAAACATGGGCAGGTTTTGTTTTCACTCCTTTACAGCTGTATGATACTCTGTGGCACAGACAGGAGATTTAGTTCACAATTGATTATAGGGGAGCGCGCGCTGGGCACTCGGGGTCCCTGAGCGCACTCCCCGAATGGAAGGGAGGGTCTGCAGGCTATCCCGCCGTGCGTCTGGAGGAAGGCGGTCTGGCCGCGCAAGCTTCTCCGACGGGCCACGTTCTGTGGCACTGCGGCTCGTGTCTCCTGGATGCAGCGGCTGGGCTCGGGGTCCCTGAGCGCACTCCCCGAATGGAACGGCGGTCCGCAGGCTATCCTGCCGTTAGTCTGGAGGAAGGCGGTCTGGCCGGGTAAGCTTCTCTGGCGGGCCACGTTCTGTGGCACTGCGGCTCGTGTCTCCTGGATGCAGCGGCTGGCTGACGCTTTTGGTGGTGAAAGTTCCTCCGCTGCTGGAACGTTGTCCAGCCAAATCCCACCCTTAATTCACCCGTGTACCTTCCTCAGGAAGCGAGGTCCACTGGCCACTGGACAGCGCGGGAAGAGTACCAGGACAGTGAAAGCTAGGAATGTCCGCAAGTCGTAACGGAGGAGTGCTCCCCCACCCCAGACTAGATTGCAGGCAGGAGACACAGACTCAGTCTACAGCTCTTTATTCCAAGTCTCAGTGACCCAGTGATCCCACGGAAAGAGTACCAGGACAGTGAAAGCTAGGAATGTCCGCAAGTCGTAAAGGAGGAGTGCTCCCCCACCCCAGACTAGATTGCAGGCAGGAGACACAGACTCAGTCTACAGCTCTTTATTCTAAGTCTCAGTGACCCAGTGATCCTGCTCTAGTTCCAGCTCCGCTTCTAGCCCCCAATATTGAGAGAAGACTAGGATATTTATACCATGGGGGTAGTGGTAAAAGCTTTGGCTGTTAGATACTTTGTGAGGCATTCTATTTACATATGGAAGTGGGTTTCTGCCAGACTGCTGACTGCCTGAAACTTACACAGGAAAAAGCATGGTATCTTTCAGAGCCAGAGGCCATGTTTGTATGAGCATTTGTGGTGGGCACTTCAAAAGGAGTCAGGAAGGATGCCAGGTACTCTGCTGAAAGGAGTCTCAGCACATGATTCCAAGCTGCATGAGCTGTCCTGACATGAAGGGACTTCTACTTCACAGCAGGGGCCCCCAACAATTGATGATACATGTGTCTTTTGCTCTTGTGCTGTTAGAAAAAGTACAATGACAGCATTTCATAGACATCCTAGAGTTGCCCAGATCATCTGTAGACTAAATCTCTAAAGTGTTAATCCAGCAAAAAAGATGTGCATTCAGGGCCAGTAAGATGGCTCAGTGAGTGAAAGTGCTTGCTGTATAATCCTAAGATCTGAGTTTGATGCCTGGAACTCACAGTGGAAGACAGAACAAACTCCTGAAAATTGTCCTCTGACCTCCACAGATGCACTGTGGCACACATGTGCCTGTACTTATGCACACACACACACACACACACACACACACACACACACATTTTTTTAAAGATTTGCATTCTAATTTTGATAGGTTTTACCAAGTTGCCGTCCATGGATGTTTTATCAATTTCTATTCTACCAGCAAAATAAAGGAATGCTTTTCCAACTCACTGTTTTATCAAATATCTGGATTTTTGCCTGATATGAGAAAAGTGATATTTGAACATTATTTGAATTTTTTTTTTTTTTGGTCTTTTTGAGACAGGGTCTCCCTGTAGCCCCAGCTGTCTTGGATTCACCATGGAGACCAGGCTGGCCTCAAACTCACAGAGATCCACCTGCCTCTACCTCCGGAGTGCTGGGATTAAAGGTGTGTGCCACCACACCTGGCTCATTATTTGAATTTTTATATATTCTGTTATGAATGGTATGGGGCATGTCTTAAAAATATTTAACAGAAACCATGCAAATGACCAGCAAGAATATGAGAAAATGCCTAATGTTACTACTCATCCATGTTATCTTACTTTAGTTTTAAGGACTATATCAAAAAGGCAGCAAATGGGGCCAGAGAGATGGCTCAGCGGGTAAGTTACTTGCCACCAAACCTGAAGACCTGAGATCAATCCTTGGGACGCATACGGTGGAAAAAGAAATCTGACGCTAACCTGAACTGACTCTGATCGTCACATATGTGTGACGTCACACATGCACACACATACACATGAATACATACAAAATAAGTAAAATATATTTAAAATGTAAGGCGGTAAATGCTGACAAGCTGAGGAGAAAGGGGACTCGTGTGCTGTTGATGGGAATTGGCCCAACCATTGTGGAATATGATGTGCAAGGGCTTCAAAAACTAAAAATAGAATCGTCATACAATCCAGATAGCCCACTCCTGGCCATATGTCCAACAGAAATGAAATCAACGTATGAAAGAAATAGTTACACTCTCATGTTTACTACAGCACTATTCACAATAGCCAAGATAGAGACTCAACCAGGGGTTCATCAATAGATAAATGAATAAAGGAAATACGTATATACACAATGGAATATTATTTATTAATTAATAATTAAAATAATTAAGATTATTAAGTTCTGTCATTTTTCAGGAACACGGATGGAACTAAGGGAGATCGTGGTAGATAAAACAAGCAAGACACAGAAAGGCAAATGCAGCATCCTCTCACTGATAGGTAAACAGTTGAGCTCATAGAAGAGAATCAAATGCTGGTCACTACAGGATTATAAGGGGAAAAGGGAAAAGAGGTCAGGTCAGATAGTTAAATAGGAGGAATTGGTTCTAGTGGTCTAGCGCACTAACCATCTATAATGGATTTCAGTATAACTAAAAGAAGTTCAAGTTTCCAACACATAAAAATGATAAACGCCTTGGCTGGGCATGGTGGTGCACGCTTTTAAGCCCAGCACTCAGGAGGCAAGAGGCAGGCAGAGCTCTGTGAGTTCAAGACCAGTCTGGTCTACATAGTGAGTTCCAGGACAGCTGGGGCTACAGGGAAACCCTGTCTCAAAAAGACCAAAAAAAAAAGAAAAAAAAAATGCTTGAGGAGATAGAAATGCTAGATACCCTGATTTGATCATTACATGCTGTATGCACATACTGAATTATCATACTCTACCCCATCAGTACATACAAATATTATGTATCAATTAAAAGTTTAAAAATAGGCTGGGTGTGATGGTACACTCCTTTAATCTCAGCACTTGGGAGGCAGAGGAAGGTGGATCCCTGTGAGACGGAGGCCAGCCTGGTTGACTTAGTGAGTTCCAGGTCAGCTGAGGAGAGACCCTGTCTCAAAAAAAAAAAAAAAGGCTTAAAGATATATAAGGGAGCAATAGAGGGTAACAGGATGAATGAATATGACCAAAATACATTATGCACATGCATGAAAAGCCATGAAATCCATTATTGTGTATAGTTAATATGTTCTAATAAAAACATTTCAAATTTTAAAAATATTTAATAACGATGTGTGCTTTGTTCCCCGTGGGCTCCAGTCACAACATTATCCTACCTTTCATTAAGGAGGTTATTCCATCATCTGTGATATGGATGGAAAATACTTTTCCAGCTTGTCATTTGTTTTACAAATTGCAGTAATTTCTGTACAAATTTCTTACTCTAGCTAGATCTGTCATTTTAAGAATAATTTTGGTTAGGGGTTAAGGCAATGGCTCAGTAGTTAAATGCTTACCACATACCCATGAAGACCTGAGTCTAGATCCCCAGTATCCATGTTAAAAGCTAGGTGTAGTGACCCACATTTGTAATCCCAATGCTGAGGAGATGCACACAGGTAGATCCCTGGGGCTCAGTGGGTAGCCAGCGTAGCCTAATCAGCAAGCCACAGATCCTAGTGAGAGAACCTGTCTCAAATAACCAGGTAAACAATACCTAAGCAGGAACACCACCTGAGGTTGTGCTCTGGTCTCCACACACAAATAAATAAATTAATTAATTTTCATTAGAAAGACTTTTTCCTATTTTTTTTAAATTTTTACTTATTTTTATTTTATGTATATGAACATTATGCCTACATATGTGTAAGTGCACCCGTGTTGTGCAGTTCCCATGGAGGACAGAAGAGGGTGTCAGATACCCTGGAACTGGAGTTACAGGTGGTTGTTAGCCACCATGTGGGTGGTGGGATTCAAATCCAGGTCTTCTTCAAGAACAGCTTATGCACTTACCCACTGAGCCGCCTCTCCAGCCCTGGCTTTTTCCTGTTTTGAGGTGATGTAACCCATTTCCCACTTTCTTTTCTACTGTCATTGCTTTCTTTTCATCATCAGATCTCTGAGTCTTTCCAAGTGTGAGCTGTACAGATTTTTTTTTAATATTATTTATATATGTATATTATTTTCTTGTTGTGGTCACGGCCTGGTTTTACAAATAGAGTGTTATGGAATAGAGCTGAATCTGTTCCTGTGTTCACTGTTCTATACTACAAAAGCAGAACTGGATAGCAGCAAAGGGACAGTTTGGCCTGCAAAACCTAAAATAGAGCTTTTTTGCCCTTTACAGAAAGTTTGCCATCTCCTAATACAGAAAAAGAAAATGCATTGAGTTCTCTTGGCATAAACTGTGCAAGGAGAAAAATGTATCTATTAGGGGAGGAAAACAGAAGCAAGATTGTGGGTTTATTCCCCTCTCATGTGTTCTTCTGTCATGGTGGAAACTGGGGTGCTTTGTTCCACTTTTATATTAATTACACCTACAGTCCCCTCCACGAACACCACAAATCTCATCATTTTTCCTGCCAGGTTGGCCAGATGTCCCAAGGCTCCTGCTTGTTCCCATATTTAATGAGGTGTGAGATGGTGTCAGGGGAACCCTCAGAATGTGGACTGATGGTGTTTCTTATTGTAATATGGCCCTTTGGAATCCCAGATGCCAGGACAACTCTGACCTCCTTCCTCCCTGTAGGACTCACAAGAGTCCCTTCCAAACTGGAATTTATAATTATTTTTTAATGTACCGTAACAAGACTCACAGGACTTTTTCTCAGAAAACACAGTATTTCTTCCTTCTAAATATTAAACACAGGAATTTCCACTGTAGTGTCTCAGTGGGTTACACCAGCTTTTTAATCCTCCGGCTGTTTTTCCTTTTTTCTCAGGGACTGCAATTTTCTACACATTGCCAGCAGATCTCATTAGGACGTTCCCTGACATTCTGAGAGAGTGTCACCTTCTTACTAGGTAGCTACAAAATACTGAGTATTGAAAACAAAACTTACAGCAAATGTCATGAAGAGAAGGAGGCAATAGGAAGCATAGAAAAGCAGTCGATTATTTTGTGTTGAGCCAAATTAAGGCAATAAACTCGAAAATACTTCAATATTTAATTTACTTCCCATCATTATTATTATTTCAGGATGATAGCTAGCCCTGAACCCCAAATCCATGAGGCACACGGAGAACTTAAGAATGCTCATATATGGCTAAAATATCAGAAATAAACACTTGTGTAAAGAGCAGTTACCCTTCTCGAAGCAGTTTTATACACACAGTTCCATTTGATTTCCAGGGTAATCAAACGGGTAGGACCATGTGGAAATGGAGTCAAGGGAAATTCATCTCATTTTTATTTCATTTCACTTATCCTTTTTTCAATGCTAGAGATGAAACCCAGGACCTCATGCATGCTGTGCACTAAGACACACCTCCAGCCCTCGTCATTCATTTCTTATGTAGGTAACATCTTTACATTATTCAAAATTCACAGATAAAGAATACTTTTCTGTTTATAGGGGGAACTGCTCTCTACTGCTCACCCTCACCCACCCTTGCCCCGCCATGAGCAGAGGCTTTTTGCACATCCTCATGAAATGCCTTCTGCTATGTCAGCATATGGCACTACACATGATTTTCCTTCTATCTGCATAAATGCTTTAATATATTCATTTTTTCAAACCTAGGTTTTTTTCTTAGTAGTATATCCATCCAAGAGATATTTCCAAAAAGTTTCTGGTAAGCAAGTCTTTCTTATGGCTTCATGGTACTTTATGGATAAACTTAGATTTATTATTATAATTATTACCCTTATTCTTGTCATTATTTTCAGCCCCCTTATAATTTGTTTAAATGGTCTTATATTGCTGTATTTTTAGGTTACTTCTGATTTTTTGTTTTGTTTTGTTTTTTGAGGTTTTAGTTTTGTTTTGGCCTTTTTGAGGCAGGGTGTCCCTGTAGCCCCAGCTAGCCTGGAACTCAATATGTAGACCAGGCTGGCCTTGAACTCACAGAGATCTGCCTGCCTCTGCCTCCCAAGTGCTGGGATTAAAGGTGTGCACCACCATGCCTGGCCCCTGATCTTATTTTTTTAATGAGTTACTTACGCTGGGATTTTTTTTTTTAAAAAAAAGTGCATTTAAAAATTTTATAAGTATTGTTAAATTTCCTTTATACAGTTAAGTAGAGGCTTCAAGTGACTTAGACAAGAAAAATAAAAAGGTGCACAGAATGGCATAACTGCATATTACAGGGCCTCCAGTCCTCTGTAAAATACAGTTGAAGTATCTGCCAGAGAAGATCAGAAGAAGCTCCCTTGCCGATTCCATTCTCCTCCTCGATTCCTAATCTTGTTCCCTGAACCCCAGAGCCAAGTGATGGGTTACTTTAGCCAGTCTACCACCTATATGTTTACTTCCTATCAACCCGAGCCTATTACTGAGGTGTAGGCTCCTCTGCCTGCACCAAAAAGCTGAAGTAATTAATACCTAAAAAAAGAAGGTAGGAAGAGAAGGTGAATGAGCTAATGAACTTCCAAGATCCTACAGGTCAATATCTTTTTGGCAAGTTCTTGCCTCACCAAAATGCTTGCTTTGCGCCCCCATGAGCTACTGTCCGTGGTGCTGACAACAGCCTCATGGCTGAGGCATGATCGTGTTTCCAATTCCTGAAGCATAAAAGAATCTACAGATAAACCTCCCAGAGATTCTGAACCAGAGGAGAAAGAGAAATGAAGGAGTCCAAAAGGTGGGATCTTATAGAGAAGCACAGGAAATGGAGAACGAAGAGTGATTGATGTATAATGTAGTATTGTTTCCAAATCATCACAGATATTGAAAGATGCTTCTGCCCCTCCATGATGGGCAGGGGAGCATACGCATGTTGTCCTATGCTGTTTGATATTGCGTGAATTCTCTGAGGACTTAAAGAAAAGTGAGGTTATAGAAAGGACTGTGGAAAGAGTTGTAGCAAATTTCTCAAGTGGGCAATTTTAAAAGAAGGATGGGTTGCCGTCTGCCTGGCTGGTTTAACTATAATCTTTCCAAATGCCGGGAATCGACTGGATAACCTCTTGAGACTCTCGCGGTGTTTGAAGTTAGGACTTCAATGAAAACATTCCTCCCGCTCTTGCTCCTGATCTCTGTTTGAGCTTCAGGGCAGCCTGGATTTAAACTAAAGCAAAATCACAGGCTATTCTGATTATTTTGTCTTCTCTAAAGTCAGTTGCCTTCAAGTGTTGTTTCAATACACTTGAGAAGTTAATAACTTTCTCAACCTGTCACGTCTTCCTCTAACCAGCATAAAACTACAAGGCAGAATGTAAATTCGATAAATTCCACTCATTCCTCAGTGCTACACTAGAACTGAACAGTCTCCTATTAATATGGTTACATTTGAAAAAATATGCTTCGGTACAAAAAAGAAACATTTTGATTGATATAAAGTTTAAATATAAAAGTAATTGGTTTTTGCATGTCTAGACTTGGTTTCTTTTTCCTTTTTGAAATGGCACATGTTCAAATTGGAGAGCACATACAGTGTTCAAGACTAGGCCAAAGATTTCATAAATGCTAGAATATATTTTTCAATATTTTAAGTGGCCTCCTTGGCAAGATAGTTGACTTGTATATGGCTGTAATAATAACATTGTTGCTGTGGAGGCACATGGACTTTTAAGCTGGCTGGACCTGGGGAGTCTTGCCTATAAGAAGTCAAAACAGCAATTAGATTTCAGGTCACTAGACATAGTCCCCAGGGGCCCCTATCAAAGTACATTGTCTCCGCATAGGGTGAAATTTGCCTGCAGCTTATGGGAAAACAGCCTATTCCCTGCAAAGATTATCTGGTTCTCCCTGTAGGCTGACTCATAAGTCATCTGGCATTCCAAATTTAGGAACTGGCTTCAAGCTCTACATCAAGCTACATCACCACTCCAGGACTGTGACTGAGATCCAGTCTCAAATCCATTTGAGAAAAGAAAATATTTAAGGAGTAATTTATTTTCCTCCTTCTAGATCACTGTTTCCCAACAGTTTCTTTTCCTTACATACAAATAGCCTAGAAATCATTTCTCATCATGCTGTGGTGATTATCTGTCGAAGTGTGAGTGGGAAATTCAAGACAGCATGTCCCTTTCTGCTCCACCAAGTCTCCTTTTGGCTCTGGAGATTAGTCATCTTATCCTGTATTAAATCTATGCCTACCAAGTGTGGCTTTTGAGAAATTTGGAGGTATTTCAAAGAGACTCACTAAAACTAGATTTGTGTCATGTAGTAGACTGCTTCAAATGAACCTATGATTTAGATAGAACTGGTAAAAGAAAGGCCTGAGGTGCCAGGGACTCCTCCCAAGGCCATGTGACCCCTGAGGAACAGATCCTCAACCAACCTTAAAAGTAAAAGTAAGCCGGCGTGGTGGCACATGCCTTTAATCCCAGCACTCGGGAGGCAGAGGCAGGCAGATCTCTATGAGTTCAGGGCCAGCCTGTTCTACATAGTGAGTTCCAGGACAGCTGGGGCTACAGGGAGACCCTGTCTCAAAAAGACCGAAAAAAAAAAAAAAAAAGTAAAAGTAAATTGACTAATTTGGGCCAACTGTATGGTCTTCAACACCCAAAAGGAATGTATAACCAAAAATTAAAGTGATCAGTACATTTCTTTAAGAGTTCAAGGGATTACACTTCTCAGACATTAGACTTAAGTCTATGTAAGATATTATTTAGACAATTATTTCTCATTGATGATTTTGTTCCTAATCAGAAAGTGCTGCTCAGGTGTAAGACTTCAAATCTTGGCCTACAATACTGTAGCACCCACCTGCAGCTAAGGGAGACAACCCACTATTGTTCTAAAATGATGGCTAAATTTAATTTCTCCCCCCTTCTAGAAGACTGATTCTAGCCACTCCAACAGCTATCAAGGTACATGAAAACAAATCCTGAGTTCATCACTTGGTGGCCAAAAGGAAATGAAAAGGAACCCAATAGATGGATGCTCTCGGAAGCCCTTGTCAAAAAATTCTAATGGATTCTGATGTGAATATTTGAAAATTGCCCTGTTCTGACATTTTTTCTGGTTCCCTGTCTAGAACTTGTAATGCTAACTACTCTTGCCTTTACTTCTCCTTCATATCTCCTAGGCACCAGTCAAGGACTTTCTTTTCTCCCTACAGTTAAGAGTTATACAATTTGGGAGTCTTTCAGACAGACCCACTGAAGGGGCACCCCAGTTGCAATACCCTGCATCCCTGTTCTGCATGAAAGAAGCCAGACTGGTCTGTGTCCCGACTCCCCATTGGCAAATTTGGGTAACCTCTTCAGAAGATGGTGTAAGAGGTAAAAATTGGCTAGGCAGTTAGGGTAAAAAGATCCCAAAGAAAAGTAGCCAGTTTCTTTCTTGGCTAAAAGTCAAAATGTCCTTGGGCCTCTTAGCAGCCTGGTCTGTATCAAAGTCCAAAAATGTCAAAAGCATTTAAGAGCTCTTGTCTAATCCCTAAATTTTGAAGGTTATCTCTTCAGAGGGGGTAATATTAGAACAACACATAGCCCCTGAAACCATCTGGTAGGCATGCACCTCCAGTCTTACCACGTACATGACCACAGAACAGCTAGAATGGGACTCTCACCGTGGAGACGTGCACACTTGTCCATGTTCTTCCCCAGATTTATCTCTATAGCAGAGAGGAAGGGCAGAAACACTTCACCTTAACCCAGGTCTCTCAAGGGCCAAGATAAGTCCTGCCACCATCCTTGTGAAAACAGGCATTGCAGACTCTGATGCCTTGGGTGCTGCCACCCTAGCCATGGGTAATAAGAATTTTAGGCTTCTAAGCTCTCAGATACACAGAGACATCGGATGACTACAGGACTCCATCAGGCAGTTGGAGAGACAGGTTAACTCCCTAGCTAAAATGGTGCTACAGAACAGAACCGGGCTGGACCTACTATTCTTAAAGGAAGGTGGCTCACACCTGGCCTTAGGTGAGGTTTGCTGTTTGTATGCCAATAATTGGGGTGGAATTGAGTTTTACTGGGCCTGTGGTTAATATTTCTCTTAGCCTTTATGGTGGTGGGCCCATGCCTCCTAAATTATCTAACCAGTTATATCAAGAGGTGTCCAAATGCCATCAAAATTGTGGTTCTAAGGACCCAATATGAGCCTCAAAATCAAAACAAGTCAAAGATTTTACTTATGTCCTAGAGCCAGTGGGGAACCTAATACCCTGAGCCCCTCCATTTTGTGTAAGTTTATCTAGTCAGTCATCTGGTCATAGGACCACCCCTAGGAAGGTGAGTTATGCTAAATAGATGGGCGGAGTACCCAGTGTGTTAATAACTTTTCCTGCCTGGAATCTTGCCTTCCAGTGCAGAACTTCTCACAGAACTTCTTTGCCCCCTTCCCTGAGTTCTTCAGAGAAGCATAATCTTTTCTTTTCTTCTTCATATCCATTTTCTAAATAGCCTTTCTTTAAGGCTTCGGGCTGCCCCTAGCAACTTGTATTTCTTTACTTTCTCTAAAGCTTCCTTCTCCCAGCCACGTAGCTACCAGCCAGCCATGTGTCTGACCCCCATGGAGGCTGTAACTTGCCTGGTTTCATGGCTTTCTTTCCTTCTCCCCACCGGTCTCCTCCTCAAGGCAGCCCTGGGGATTTTTCTGAGGATTTTTTCTTTAAAATTCTGATAAAATTGTAAAAGCTTTAGAAAAAAATGAATCTATAATTTGGAGTTTATTGAAATTGTGCCAGTGCTGTAAGTTAATTGCCAGATGTTTGGATAATCAAAACAGATACTGCTTAACAGCACAAGTACTTGGCTCCTCAAATATGTGTGATTTGTCGGAATATGTATGTTATTCTCTGAATATTCTAGAGATCGATAGTGTACATTAGACTTTTCAATCCATGCAAAAAGACAACAATAAATAAGTATTGTTGAGTAATTAAAAGTCAAAACTCCTTTTGCTGTCTTGTCAAGTGCAAGGCAGAGCTTGTCCATTCCAGCTACCACTCTTCAGAAGCTTACTGGGACTCACAAGAGGCCACTTGCTGCTGTGGAAAGCTTTGATACTAAATCAGATACTGCATTCTCACATGACACACTCACAGTGTGACTTCAAGCAGGTGATTTAACTTCACTCATTCCTCACCTGAGGATCGGGTTGTTGAGAAGATTGAATAGAAAATGTAGTTGAAAGTTGGAGGGGGAGCATGCCTATGATCTCAGCATTTGAGAGGCTGAGACAGGAGGATCAGGAGTTCAAGGCCAACCCTAGCTGTATAACAAGTTGAAGACTGGCCTGGGCTACATGAAATTCACTCTCAAAAAAGAAAACATCTCAATAAACTATAAAAATTTTTCTGAAGCTTTTTCAAAATCAAGCCTTCACCTAACCAAGTTGTTAACAAAAGAATGGTATCTGCAAACGAATGTACAGGAACCGAGCCCACAAATCAGGAATTTGGGGATCAGCAGTAAAACTGTACTGTGCCAAAGCCAGAAATTAGCAAGAGCAAGGAGAGGAGAAGGGCTGGGGCGATGCAGCCTGGTAATGTGGACTCTGAGAAGCAAAGGAAAGTTCTTGAGCATTCCTGGCACCCTACCCCAGCTTCTGAGCCTCTGATCTCATCACACACATTCTGCTCACCACACATTTGGGTGAATCCTTCTCCCCTCTGGTTAGCTTTCAAGTAGGCACAAGTGGTAACTAGAGATTTATTTCCTTTACTGTGAGCTAACTGGCTTGTACAGTAGTCCTGAGCGGGTGTGTTCGAGGTGAATAACTCTGAAAGGGTGTTAAAGGGGGTCTAAAGCACAGGAGGCTGTGAAGGTACTGTCTGTCCTCCAGTGAGACTGTCTGAGCAGCCAGGCAGCCTCCTCAACATTGATGAGAACTACAGTCTGTACCATCTGAGAACCAAGTGAGCATATTGCCCCAAATGCTTTCTGGAACACAGCCAAATCTTTATGTTGACTGATGCACCTACTGGTTATGATCTCTAGTGGCCATATCTGTCCTTCCAAACAACCAACTGTACCCCAAAACCAGATGTGGACATGTCACCTGGGTATCTAATGTGTGTCTAATGTCAGTGATTAGGCCAGAGGTGCATAAAAGCAGAGCTGCCTCCAAATTCTATCCAGCTGAGACTTAGTTTCCAAAGAGGAGTCTGCTGCTCTGATACCATGTGAGTCACTGAGACTGTGGAAATACTGGAGCCAAGTGCCTGCTATGGAAGGAAGGGGCAGCACAGAACAGGAGGAGGCTGACGTGCAGAGCTGCTGGAACTGGCAGCAGAAGCCGCAGCCTTGCCCTCCCTACCTTATTTTCTGAAGGTCTATTCTAGCCCATTGTCTGTCCCTGACAACTAGAAGGTTTCTGATGGTACAATGTGGTACTGACTCTCAAAAGAAGGCAGAGACCATTTCTCCTGGACTGTGGCTCCTTGTAGACTGTAGCCTTCCAGAGGGTTGATGGTGGGGAGAAGAGGCTCAAAGAATGTCAGACCTGGGTCTCAGTTTTCCCAGTTGTTGCTGTCATGTGCATCAACAAAGATGACTTGTGTGAAGTGTTCACCATGGCATTCAGCTCGGAGCTGTTTTCCATCTTTTTAGCCCCCATATCTGTCTCAAAACTACTCACTAACTGCCATCTAGAGCTTGTCTTATTTCCCAGAAGGGAAGGGCTGCTGCTTTGCTATGTTGGTTGCTATGTTTCATTTTATTTGCAACATTTGGAGCCATGAATGTTGTGATTAATAAATATATAAATAAAACATGCTGACTTGTAACCATTAATAGAAGTTGAATGAAACATTGCAAATTCTTAGACTAGACAGTTAAGTCCAGATTTGTAATTTAGTAGATCTCACAGCTTGGGCTCAAGGCTTTCTGTGCTTAGTAAACACTAAACAGCCATCTCTGGAAGTAAGAGCCGTGTATTGCTGTGGCAACTCCACCCTTTCCCAGGGAGAAATGGCAAAGAAGACCAAAGCGTAAGGCCAAATTGAATGTCAGAGGTGAAGTCAGGTAAGGCTGCACAAGGATTATCAAATCTCTTGTTCGGGGCTCAAAGCAGAGGTTAATTTTAGAGCTTCAGTCCTGCTAAAGGGTTGGGACTGCATTTGTAAAACAAAATATTAAAATGAGCCACATATTCAAGTAGCCAGAGGGCTAGGGAAAGAAAACAAAAACAAAAACAAAACCACAGCTGACTGAGCTTAAGCAAAGCACTCAAACTCTGACAAGAGAGCTTTGATCAAGAGCATTTGGGAACTGGGCCAGCCAGGGCTACATAGTGAGACCCTGTCTCAAAACACAGGGATTGGGGGGGTGGAGAAATGGTTCAGCAGTTAAGACCACTGGCTCCTCTTGCAGAGGACCTGGGTTAGATTCCCAGCACCTACATGGTGGCTAACAACTGTCCATAACTCCAGTTCCAGGGGAATCTGATGCTCTTTTCCGACCTCTGAGGGCATTACACAACACAGGTAAACTTGCATACATCCTGGCAATATGCTCAAACACTTAAAATAAAAATAATAAAATATTTTTAAAAAGGAAAAGAAAACAAAAACAGAGTGTTTGGGAGAGTCTGAAATAGTATTTCTCTCCTTCCCTGCTATCTAAACATTTAACTAATGCCGTGTCAAACTTCCCTTTGTGACCTCTACTTCTCAGTCCGCCAACTGGATTTACCAGGAACCCAGGGTAGTGGCAGCTCTAAGTGCAATACACAAAGAATATTCTTTGCTGAGTCCTTTCTCCGGTTTTTATATTGGGGAAGATATGTCCTCAAAAGTCTGGTTGCACATCAAAGTCACTGAACTGGCAAGCATGCTCCCCTCGGTTAACCTTGGTTTAAAAGCTTTGTTTTACCAAAGCCTGGAATCGTGTTTGTACTTTGGAATATAACCGTCAATAAAAGGGAATAAACTATTAGCTGAAAGTTCAAGAACAAGGTGTCTAGGCAATCCAGCACCCGTTAAGAACACTAATCCCACTGCTGAGGGGTCCACCTTCATGACCAGATTAACTGCTTTTCAAATATCTAGTCTCCTAATGCTGCAGTACTACAGGCTTTGGCTTCTACATACAAATTAGGGGTTGCACAGGCCATCTAGGCAGCAGTCTCTACCAAAGTTTGTTTCTAATTTTTCAACCAAAGAATCAAATAGATTGGCATGGTATTATAAAGATGTCAGCTAGGTCTAAATTAATCTGTAGTTCAATAAAGAATAAATCAATGATAACAGAACCAGAAAAAAAAATGGTTTTAAAGTTCATCCTGCACAATGGCACTCAAGCAATACATTAATATTATCTGGGGAGCTATTAAAACTCTCTGTTTCCAGGCTGCACCCCACAGCAGTTAAATGGCACCTCTGGGAGGAGAGATAAAGTTATCAGAATTTAGTAAAGCTTCTGGGTGATTGCCAGGCATAGCCAATGTCCTGAACTACTACTGTAGAATAAGTACGTTCAAATAGAGACTAAAATAGAGAATAAAGCTATAGTAACTAAAACAAGAACTGACAAATTTAAAAAAACCAAACATATAAACAAAAAGTCAAATCAATAGAACTTAAAATATAATAAAGGAGGCATTTCAAATGATTGGAGACAAAATGGATTGTTTAGTAAAATAATAATGTGGCAAGTAGCTAACCATTTTTTAAAGTTATGGCATTAAAATTAATCCTAGATGAATTGAATGTTAAAATAGTAAAATTAAAACTATCAAAATATATCATTTTACTTGTACATATTCATCCTTCTTTTGAGAATAATAACCCAGTTTTCCTTGGGAAGCTAGTCAAGGACTTGCCACCAAGCCTGACGACTTGAGTCCAATCCCCAGAACCTATAAGGTGGAAGGAGAGAACTGGCTCTCTCAAGTTATCCTCTGACCTCCACAGGCTTGCCATAGCACGCATGCCCAGTATCTCACATGCACAATAAATAAATAAATAAACAAATAAATAAATATAAATAATAAGTATTTAGGGCTGGAGAGATTGCTCAGTGATTAAGAGCACATACTGCTCTTGGAGAGGACCCAAATTCAATTCCCAGCACCCACAGTTTGAGGTTCACAGTCACCTATAACTCCAGCTCCAGGGGGACTCAATGCTTCTCATCTCCACAGGCACCTGCACTCGTACACACACACACACACACACACACACACACACACACACACACACATGATGGTCCATGTGAAACAACCTCTATCTTCTATAAATCTTTTAAAAAAAAAAAGAAAAGAAAGAAAAAAATCCCACCTCACAATAGTGTCTCATTGACAATGCCCAGCATAAGGACTATGAGGAATACATTCAACTCACAGCACATGTGAATTAGCCTTGAAGACATTCTGTTAAGTGAAATGAGCCAGACACAAAAGGACAAATACTATGTGATTCCATTTATATAAGGAACTAGAGTATTCAGATCACAGACCAGTGTGGTGGCACGGGACTGAAATCTCAGGACTCAGGAAGCCTAGGCAGGAGAATGGCAATTGAGAGGCTAGTGAGGGCTACATAGGAGATCTTCATTCAACAAAAGCAGAGACAACAGAACAGTATTTGCTAGGGGCTATGGGCTAGGTGGTGAAAATGGGGATTCAGTGTTTAATGGGATGGAATTTCAGTCCTGCAAGATGAAAATATTCTGGAGACAGATGATCGTGATGGAATATACTGAATGCCAGAGACTGGACACCTAAACATGGTTAAAATCATAAATTTTAGAAGTAGATATGAGAGAGAGGGAGAGAGAGAGAGAGAGAGAGAGAGAGAGAGAGAGATCCCCACAATAAAACATTTCTGTGGTAAAAGATTTTTAAAATGCATTTTGATTCCAAGAGTTTGTGTTATCATTATTGCCTCAGAAATTTGCTTTAATGATGAGTTATTAAAGACTGACTTTCTTTTTCTTGCTATATACCCAGGCTGGCCTGGAATTTGTGGTCCTTTTGCCTTAGTCTCCAGAGTAACTAGGACCTAGGACCCAGTCTTACAAAAAAGAAAACAGGGCTGGAGAGATGGCTCAGTGGTTAAGAACACTGGTTGTTCTTGCAGAGGACCCAGGTTCAAATCCCAGCACCCACACGGCAGCTAACAACTGTCCGTAACTCCAGTCGCAGGGGATTCAACAGCCCCTTCCGACCTCCACAGGCCTTGCACGACATGGGTGCACTTACCTACATGCAGGCAATACATGCATACACATAAAGTAAAAATAATAAATAAAAATTAAAAAAAGAAAACAAAGAAAAAAATGACTGTGGGTGAAGGGAAGGCTGAGGGGAGAATGACTGAATCACAAACATTAAGAACATGCAGCAAAATTCCCTGCATGTCATTTTACATCACTGCCCTTATAATTTGTGATCACTTGTCATTTTATTTGGAATCATTGTTCATAAAGTAGAAATGAGAGACGAGCAGAACCATTCAGAACATCAAAGAGGAACTTTATGGAAGGTCAATCACAAATGTAATTACAGGAAACCGGGTGGTGACATTGTATTATAAATTAAAGCCACTACTCGTGGTGTAATTTTCCACATTGGAATTTTGTTCCATTTTCCCAGCATCACTATTTCACCCCCAGAAGCTGCTCCTAAAGCATCTAGTGGCCCAACCATGCACAGCGAGAACCTAAAACCCAAGAGGATTCACTTGGCTAGCCAAGAACTCTTAGTAAGAGGTGCTCGGCTTTCTTTCCTGGGGCGGAAACAAAGTAGTAAAAATCTTTCCATTAAAATGGGAACTGTAACCTAAATAAAATTCTTTTGTTTCTTTTATTTTTATTTGTTTTTCTAAGACAAGGTCTCACTCTATATTGCAGTCTGGCCTGAAGCACACTGTGTAGTCAAACTCAGGACAATCCTGCCTCAGACATTTATGTGCTGGGATTACAGGCAAGAACCACCATGCCCAGCTTCCTTTTCTTTTCTAGAAGGCTGGTGGTGTAGCTCAGTGACCCTTATCTCACTTGTGTAAAGCCTTGGATTCAATCCCTAGCACTGAAAAAAAAAGGAAGAAAAATGCAAGTGGAATTATGGAGTAGTATGTGGATTACCTTGCACTGTGGTTCAGGGAAAATACTGCAATACATTTAGAAAATCTTAACCAGCGTTAGACACGTGGCAAACACTTCATTTGAAACTGCCTCTAGTACAACAGCTCAGCCCACAGCATGGTAGGGGCAGAAGAGAAAACACACGGAGCCTAACAACAGTAACATATCTGAAAGCAGGAAACCATTTCCCTTCACATCTGTTTAAATGTGTACAGACACAGACGTGCCATTGTGAACGCAAGATAGGACCTTGTGTAATCTGATCTAGAAAACTAGCTGGCTTTGACAAAGTTTCCCATTTACAACCAGACTCTGTGAGATTGTTCAACACATTCCCTAAAGAACAGGAAGATTCTTAGTCCTGAAAACATTTATGACTGTCTGCTATCTGACTACTTATGCTTCTGTTCCAATATAGTCAATCTTAAAGACTTTGTGTCATTTGTTGCTGAGATCTATTTGGACTAATTGTGTTTGATTTCACGCCAGAAGTGCATAAAAGTATTGTTTCACTCTGACATTTGGTGAGAGGGTTCTTAAATAAATTAAAGGCACATGATGCATTCATATTTCTGAAGTTTTTACTTGCAAACGCTACACAGAAATATCACATCAAAAAAGAATACTACCAAATGTCAGCCTAGTCTCGTTGTTGCAGGTGACGTTCTGCTCTGTGAGTAGTGATCATGGATGCAGAACTAAACAGCACATTCAGTCTAATAAATGCCAGTCCTTGCTAAGAAACCTCAGAAGTCCATCTTCTAGCAATCGGGGAGCTGAGTGAAAGCAGGCCAATAAATCAGTGGACTAAAAGCAATCAGCTCTTGCCAGCTAGCATAGCTGGAAATGAGGGCTTATACCCACCACTCCACGCCCCCATCCCCACCCCCCCACCTCCATCCCCACACTTACCCCCCCACACCCCCGTACCCTCACCCCATTGTCGCCACCCAACAGCCTCCTGTCTAAGTAGAAACATAATGGACACATAATGAGAGGAGCTGGAGTTTCGTGGAAACAGGACTGGAAAGAACCTAAAAGTCCATCCGCAGGAAATGAGATCATAAATTGTAGCATATACTAACTTAGCATGCAGATTAACATCTGATTAACATCTGCTTAGCATCAGATTCTTCCTGATAGGTTGTTTCTAGGAACATGGGAGGAGAACAAGACCAGAGGGAAGCCCATGGAATTCTTCTAAAAACATACTGGTCTGAAGAAGATGGCAAAATGCTACTATTTACTTATTTCTCTGATTATGAAAGCCCAGGAGATTATAATCGCTGACATACTTTTCTATATTTTTTTCTCTCCACTAATCCAGTATTTAACTTTCATTTTTATTGTCCTGGTTATTGTTCATCTCTATAGGAAACAACATATCCTCTTACTTTAAAACCCCTCAGGACTGGGTTTGGAGGCACACACCTGTAGTTTTAGCAAGGGGCAGGGAGGATAATCATGTGTTCAAAACCAGCCTGGAGTTACATAGTAAGTTCCAGGCCAGTCTGGATGACACAGTCTAAAAATAAGTAAATAAACAAATAATAAATAAGTAAATAAATATCTTTCTGTCAGGTAGTGTTGTGGTACGTGCTTATAATTCCAACACTCAAGAGGTGCAGGCAGGCAATTTATGAGTTCAGCCTAGGCTACATAGCAAGATCTTGTCTCAAAAATAAAAAAAAATCTTGCAATACAAATTCAGTCATTTAAGGATATAACTTAGAATCCTTGCCAATTTCTCTTGATAATTTGAAGTTTTCATTTATTTAACTTAAGAAGTTGCTTTAAGAAGTCATGGTATAAATTTATGCCATAATTACTTAGGAAAACCTTTTTGGATAATAATAAATTTATTTAAAAGCTGAATTGCTTTTAAGTTAATTAAACTAAAACTTAGTGAAAAATTTGAATCCTGGCTTCTTAAGTCCAGATTGTATATGAGGAACAAGTGCAATTTAGGATGAATAGTCTACCCTGGGCCACGGTGTTGCATCATACCAGAGAAAACTCAACCAGAGGTCCATTTGGCCTGGAACACTCCCAGACTAAACCTGGGCAGGAGCTGAACGTGAGAATGAAAAGAATTACTTGCAAAAATGTTGGCAGGTTAAAGGCGAAGAGGAGCCTGTGGTCTAGCACTGGTGAGATCACTGGCCAGGGTGATGCTGGCATTCAGAAAGAGCTGCACCATTCAAGAGGGGTCTTCCACAGAAGCTGAACTCAGAAGGGTCAGTCATGGTTGAAGCCTTCTTACTCAGGGGGTAATAACCTAACCTTATCCCCAAAACCCTTTAATCTTCAACCCAGTATCTCCCAGTAGCCAAAGTTCAAGGACATCTGAGGGATGGAGTCAGTGTGGCAGGACATGGAGCTGGGCAGAAAAAAGTGGAGAATGATTTTTGTGGACCAAATAGCAAATGAACCATCATATTTCTCTGAGAAAACAGGAAGGAAATGCTATCCTATATATATATTAATAGCACAGTTTCTTTGCTATAAAATACAAGCGAAAGAAGAGGAAACGTCTGAAGATAGAATATTATAAAACTTCAAATCTATGGTTTTTTAGATATTAATTGATAACTTCCATAGCAGTTCATCTCATCTGGTTACTTTGGAAACACTTGACATAATCTTAGCTTTGACAGTGTACTGCAAGTGGAATTATCCAAAGTTGGGCATTCTATTAATTGAATATTCTGTTAGACTAGTAGTGATTGGTAACACTTGATTCAGTAAAGTTTCA
Organism: Nannospalax galili; assembly: GCF_000622305.1. Taxonomy (NCBI): domain Eukaryota; kingdom Metazoa; phylum Chordata; class Mammalia; order Rodentia; family Spalacidae; genus Nannospalax; species Nannospalax galili. Next base: position 4,792,228 of record NW_008353027.1, read on the forward strand.
AAGACAAAATTACAACACACTGATGCAAATGAAAGTTAATATGCCCTTCCTTGTAGACACATACATATACTTAAGTGTAGATACACATACACACATCAATATCATAACACATTGAGAAATCATTTAAATGTCCATCAGAAAGGGGGTGATCAAAAATCTCATCCTCAACATGAGCTGCCATGTTGAAGAGTCCCAGATAGCAAGAAGCTGAGAGTGGTCTCCAGTCAGCGACCAGATAGGCACTTTTGCCTTCCATCCAGCAGCTGGCTGGGCATGACTGTTACTCTCCCATTTCTATCAGTTTGCTAAAGCTGCCATTTAAAAAAAAATTTTTTTAAACTTTTTTTTAAAAAGCAGGCTTTAGGGTTTCAACAACAGAACTGCATTTTCTCTGGAGACTGGAAGTGCAGAATGAGATTTGATCTGGTTTCTTCTGAGACCTCTCTCCTTGGCTTATAGATGACCACTTTCTTGATATATTTTCACATGGGTTTTTTTGTTGTTGTTATTGTTGTTTGCTTGCTTGATTACTTGCTTTGTTTCATTTTGTTGGTTTTAGCTTTGTTTTGTTTTGCAACATTTCTAAGCCACATTAAAGTAATGCTTAAAAAAGAAACGGCCTGACTTGTAGTATTCATAAGGCCAAACTGCCACACACGCATTCCCTCAGAGTCTCAGAACTCAGTGAGTAAAGCCAAAGTCTCACTCATTCTTTTATTGAAACAGGATCTCTAGCATGAAATGGGAAAGTAAAAGTCAAGACCCACCCTTATCAGGGAATCCTGCGCTTCAATCCCTAGTCCTAGAATATCACACACACTCAGTTTCTCTCACTGTTTGCAAGGAGAAAATGTGCTGCTTTACAGTGTTTTGATATGTTGGTCAAGCACACCCACATTCATTCACTGTCTTTGGTGGAGGGCAAAGAGGTGTCTTGAGGGATGAAGGTCAGGTGCCCAGGCCAAAAGAGGAGCAAATGGCTTAGTGAGCTTGTTTACATTTTAAACAGTAACTCTTTGGTTGCAAGGTTAGGTAAAAGCAATTAGTCCAGACTATGTCCACACTATAAAGTCATTCCTACATTGTTTCACTTGGTTTTGTCATACGCATATCTTTGTGCTAATTTCCTATTCTTCAAGGAAATTACTCATATAGGACTAGGGCACTCCCAAATAGCCTCAATCACCCCCTTTTTAAAGATTTATTTTATTTGTGTGTGTGTCTGTGTGCGTCTGTGTGAGTGTATGCCACATGTGTGCAGGTGCCCACAGAGGCCAGAAGAGCATTTAGATCCCCTGGAGCTAGAGGTAAAGGCAAGACACTTTACATGTATGTTGGGAACCAAACTTGAGTCCTCTAGAAGAAGAAGTTCTCTTAACCACCAAGTTATCTCTCCTGCGCCCAAATTGCCAATTTAAAAGTATTATCTTCAAGTAGTCACATTGCGGTACTAGAGGTTAGGACCTCAGTATATGAGAGAGAGGGGTCATAACTCATTCATAGGACTCACAATTCATAAGATAAGGTTAATATGAGTCCAAGGCCAAGGACAAAGGTCAGTATTGTGGCAAGACTGATAGATATCTGTATCCCCTTGACTTCTTCCTATCTCGCTGTGTCTATAGGGACCCACTTGCGTGGTTAGCTCAAGGGCTCTCAACACTCTGGTTTTCAGGAGGGTTTCACAAATGGGTGGCACCAGTAAGAAATATGAAGGATGGAAGGAAGGTGGAGCTGAGATGATTCTCCACTTTACATGCCCCTCTGCCAGGTCACCTCTGCTTGGCTACATCCCTCTACTGAAGACCACAGCTGCCTTCAGAATCCCTCTTTCCACAGTGACCCAATGCATTCCCATAACTGCTACTTTTTGCTCCTTCAAGCTTTGGTCATTGATGGCTCCCTCCTGGTGTTCATCCCTGATATAATAACTAAACCACCCCTATACCTTGTACATAGACTCTTCATTACACTGCTCACATTATCCAATTAGATGTGCCATCAGCTTCTTACCAGGCCTCTGTGACAGCTACAACAGCTCACCTAGTCCTTTATAGTCCTGCCTCTGCCAACCTCTCCACTCTCACTTTACCCTTTCTCCAACCTTCTGTCACTCTCTAGCTAAGTCCTCCAATTCTAAACACTAACCAGCATACTGGCCTGTTGTCTTTGTTGGAAACAGCATGAAGATGTTTGTAATGTCTTGTAAGTCTGGTCCCCAAAAAGCAGATGCTGAGACAGAGATCTGGGTAGAGGAAGGTCGCTGGGAACACTCTATGGGCCACACCCTAGAGAGCAGGAGGGAAGCAGGGCTGGACAGGGGGAAACAGTGGACTGTGATGCCATCCCAGCAAAGGCTTCACCTAGACCCATGGGAACTGGAGCTGGGATCACTGTAGTAATGGAGGAAGCTGGCTAGGACTTTGGGTGTTCACCTTAACAATCCCTGGAAGTAAATTGCCCTAGGATGGGATGCAAACTTAAACTAAGCAACTTCCTTCAGCAAAGGCATTCCTGAGGAGAGTTCTCAGTAGTCACAAGGCCCCTGGGGGTGGGTAAATGTGTCCCTCGGTTCTGAAGGGAGGATCTGGAGGCATACTACAACATCCTCCCAAAAATTCTCACCTAAGAATTTATTGAAAAGGAGTTGAGGAGCCCAGCTCAGTGTAGGAGTACTTACCTAGTACACACAAGGCTGTGGGTTTGATCCCCAGCACCAGAGGCAGAAAAAACATTTTTTTCTACTAGAAGGAAATATACAAATACAAGCAAGAGCTAGGTACAAAGATGTTTGTTAAAAGACCACTTATTTATAATTGAGAGAACATTAGATGCAATCTAACATTCCAATATAGTCCTAGGAAACTGACTAGTAGTTACTAAAGAATAAGCAAACAGCCAGGCGTGGTGCCACATGCCTTTAATCCTCCACTCAGAGGCAGAGGCAGGTAGGATCTCTATGAATTCAAGGCCAGTCTGGTCTACATAGTGAGTTCCAGGCCAGCTGGGGCTACAAGGACAAGGAGACTGTGTTTCAAAAAGATACCCCACACACACAAAAAAAAGAAAAAGAAAATAAATAAACAAAAAATATTTGGGAGCTGGAGGTATAGCTCAGTGTTAGAGCACTTGTCTGGCAGATGTGAAGCCCTTGAGTCAATGATTGATACAACAAAAATAATGCAAATAAAACATATTGAAGAAATCATTAATCATACACATTATCAAATGAAAAGCAGACTCTAAAACACTTTGCTGAAATAGATATGTTTTCATGTACAAACATTTGTATAAATGAGTAGGGAAGAAAGACTATAGGTACCAGCATCAAAATGCAAACTCAGTTGTTGCCAGCCAGTAAGATACAGATGGCTTGTAATTTCTTCTCTGTGTTTCTTTTTTTATATTTCTAGCAATGAGCATATATTGATTACATAAGCTGAAGGAAACAGTAAATTTGAAGACTAAGAGAATTATTGTGGCCCTGGTCAGTGCAAAACAGTAGCATCCAGCTTATTTGTTGTGGAGATGTTTAATTGAAATGTACATGTAAACCCTGAAAGGGAAATACATCATCACTGTTTGGAAGGGTGCTGCAGGGCACAGTCTTCTCTGTTCTCCTTCACCACCTTCCCCCAGTTCCTTCCCTGCCCTTGACTAGATGCCTTCATATTCTGCTCAAAATCCATAGACCTCTGCAGCTTTTATCTCCAACTATGTGGCATAACAAGATCTGAAATTGTTTTCTGAGGCAAACGTAAGTCAGCCCATAAGTATGCCACTTGCTCATGTGGATCTCAGCAGGTTCTTTTACTGTCATGACACAAGGTCAGTTTTACCCTGAGCCCAAGTATAGCTGCTTCTACGTCTGTGTTTAACAGCAAATAGCAGAACCGTTCTCCACGATTCTCTCAGAGAGAACCCCCAAACTCTCACACAAGCATCCCAGTGTGATGGCCCAAAGCAAAGAGCCTGAGCTCACTGATGCATAGCTCTGGGCAAGTGACCTAACAGCTTTCTGTTTCTGTGTCTGTATCTATGCTGGCAATATAGGTCAATAAAAACACTTGCCTAGAATGTGGCAAGACCCTGAGTTTGAGCCTCAGCATCAAAACTAAAAGGAGGGGAGAGAGGGTGGTGACGACAATGACAATGACCACATAGAAATGCATTGTCTACATGTGACGCATGTAGGTGTTTGTGTTTTTGATTTGTCCCAGGCTGGAGATTGAACCCAGGACCTTATGAATGCTAGACGCTTGTCTACCTCTGAGAATTTAGAATAGCGACTGGCACATAATGTTTACCAGTAATATTTCCTGCCCAATGCTTACCATAAAGCTATTATTAAATTTTTTTCATGGTATTGAGCACTAGAGAGTTGACTGAGCGCTAGCTGCCCCTGCAGAGGACCTGAGTTCACTTCCCACCACCCACATGATAGCTAACGACTGTGGGTCACTCCAATTCCAGGGGACCTGATACCCTTTTCTGGCCTCTAAAGCATTACATGACATGGGTGCACTTACATGCATACAGGAAAAACACTCATATACATAAAATTACAATAATAAATAAATGGTTTTTAATTTTCATGTTATAGCTGATATCGTGTGTATCTTCCCCTAAATATCTAGGGGTTTTCTACGAATGCTCAAACTGAAAGCTGCATAGTTGGTCAGCGGCATTATTTATTTTAGCTGCTGATAAAATTATTTCTGTTAAATTACTATTTGGTGTGTCACTTGTTGACAAAAATTCTAAAAGGTGAATGAGGGAAACCAGTTGGTTCACTTGTCTTGGTGGCAGCATCGATACTGACACCGACCATGTTTTACCTGGAAGCCCTTCTTTGGGGCCTCTGAGGATCTTGCCTCAGATCTCAGCACTTCTCCTTTAATCATTTGTTTAAATGCACATGGAGCCAGGTGTGCCGCTGCACATCTGTAATCCCAGTACTTGAGGGGTAAAGGTAGGAGGATAGTGGTACAAGGTCATTGAACGCCTTGAGTTTGAAGTCAACTTAGCTGAACAAGACACTGTGTCTAACAAGGGACTGGGGAGATAGATGGCTGAGTCAGTTAAGTGCTTGCTGCAAAAACGTGAGGACCTGAGTTTTATTCCCAGCACTCACATAAAGGTCAAGCATAGCAACATTACCTGTAATCCCAGCACTAGGGGGGCATAGATAAGTGGATCCCTGTGGCTTGCTTGCCAATCAGTCTAGGTGAATCAGTGAGCTGCAGGTTCAGTGAGAGACCCTGCCTCAAAAAATACGTAGGAGCCAGGCGTAGAGGCAGGCACACACTTTTAATCCCAGTACTTGGGAGGCAGAAGTGGGCAGATCACTGTAAGACTGAGGCCAGCCCAGTCTCCATAGTGAGTTCTAGGCCAGCTGTGGCTACAGGGAGACCCTGTCACAAAAAGTCCAAAAAATAAAGACAGGGAGTGATAGGAGAAAGCATCTTCTGCTGGCCTCTGGCCTCCACATGCAAACACATACACAAACACACAAACACATACATACACAGGAGGAAAGACAGAAATATACACAGGTGTTGGCTTCTGTTTCTAACCATGGGTCTTTCCTTCCACTGACTGCAGCAGCTATTCGGAATCCTGTGACAAATGTCTTGAAATCTATGAATTCGTGAGCTTTTCTCCCCTTGTTCTCTACCTCAACTTTATCATTTACTTCTAAATTGTTGCATAATATATTTGCCTTTTAAATTGACTCAAAAACTTATTTTTTTATGAATAAGACATAAAAGAAATGAGAAAACAAGCAAATATGAGCGTGCCAAATTCAAAAATCCAAAATCTGAAATGCTCAGATTTTTGAGTGACGATGGGTGCCACAAGTGGAAAAATTCCACAGCTGACCTCATGGGACAGGTTGCAGTCAAAGCGAAGGCACACTACAAATACAAAATAAAATTGCCTTCATGCCAGAAGTATGGACCCACACCGCACAGGAGGTGGAGGCAAGAGAATCAGGTGTTGAAGGCCCAATTTGGTTCCTAGCAAGTTCAAGCCCAGCCTGTGCTACCTGAGATCCTATTTCAGAAAAATAAATGAATGAATAAAATTACCTTCAGGCTTTATATAAAGTATATTTATGTGAAACGTCAATGAATTCATGCTTAGTCTTTGATCTAATCACCAAGATATCACCTTGTGTATATTTAAATATTCCAAAATCTAAAACACTTCTACTCCCAAGTTTTTCAGATAAAGGCTACATAACCTGTAGTAAGGAGCTATAAAACCAAATCCATGCTGATAAACACAATGTTAATCATGAGGCTACACAGGGAACCCCTGTTTCCCTGATTTCATTTACATTCATGCATTGTGTTACTGTCTTTCATAAGGTCCACCAAATTCAAATTAAAGTTGTCTCTGTTGCATTTAAGATGTATAGCAACTACTAATTGGATGGTCAATGTGTTAATTTATCATTAGAAGAAATCTTTCCCAAGTTCTCATAAAATTGAGGAAAGTACAAAAGTGGCCAGGGAGTAACTGAATGAATCTGATGAGTGCCTGGTATCTCCTAGAGTAGTAAACGCGAACCTGTATTCATTGAGGGGACGCTTAGCCTGAAAGCACTAAGCCCAATGTTTTGAGAGTTGGAGAGTGTCCTCATAAAAGAAACACCACTCTGAATCATGGGATTTTCTAAGTGGAATAGAATCTAATGTTTCAAAATTGGAAAGTACCCTGACAAAATGCAATCCCCCTGATGCTCAGAGATGCTTTCAGGGGCAAGTTGTCAGATGCAGGACCAGGGGGTCAAGATCTGCTGAAAATGGTGTCTCAAGTACTGGACATGGGCGACTCCACCCAAAATCCATGGAGCCATCCAGACAAACCCTACTATGCTAGCCACCACACTTCCCGTTCTATGGTATCATTTAACTCATTCCTCAGTTGAGACTTAATACACAAGTATTTATTCAACAGCTGGAGGGAGCACATGGGGAGAGGAAGTGCTGTCCTTGGATCTCCGTGCCCTCAGAGAGGACATTCTTGTACACAGAGCAGAGCCAAGGCACTTGCGTGACCTCTTGGGGTTAGGTAGAAACTCAATGGACTGGAAAAAAGTGATGAGAGGACCTTGGCTACATACAAACTCTTGAAGTTCAGGGTCATGACTCTGCCAGAAACTGGTCTGATAGCAGAGCCTCACGCACCCACTCTCAGAGCTGAGCTTCTCAACTTAGCTGTACTTTAGAATCATCTGGGAGTTTTAAAAGCTACCCATGACTGAGTTCCACCCAGACCAATTATATCACAATCTCCTAGGCAGGTAGAATAGTAGGCATCACTATTTTTAGAAAGCTTCCCAAGTGATTCTGCTATGTACTGGCATTGAACATCACTGCTGCAGATAGAAGATGCAGCCTCTCTACTGCGAAGAGAGCAGTCCCACCCCAGGACCTAATGGAACAGCAGATGTCTGCTAGTTCCCTCCCCAGTTATACTGGCACTAAAGTATTACTGTAATCTCCACTTGCTCAGCATTAGTTAAGCACCTACCTTCTGTCACATACCAGGAACTCATAAATTAACACAACATGCAGTTTCTGCCTTCAGAAGACAGGAATTTTAAAAAATATTTCTTCATTTTATTTTATCTGTATGTGTATGTGCATGAGAATATGTTTGCATACCACGTGCCTGCAGAAGCTTGTGGAGGTCAAAAGAGAGTGTTGGATCCTGGAACTGAAGTTCTAAGTGCCATGTGGGTATTGGGACTGGAACCCAGGTCCTCTGCAAGAGAAGCATGTCCCCGACCGCTTTCCGTCTCGCCGGCAAGAACGACGCGGGAGGACAATGGGTATTGGGACTGGAACCCAGGTCCTCTGCAAGAGAAGCAAGTGCTCTTAACTGCTAAGCCGTCTCTCCATCCCTGGCAGCAGGAATTTTGACAGAAAAGTCAAAGCAATATTTCTGCCCTGAGAAGAACTAATGCTGACCAGTGTTTACCAAGTACTTGCAATGGGCCAGACTTTGTTCTGAGAGTTTGTATATTAACTCATTTAATTCTCCAACCACCTTACGCAATAGGTCCCATTTGACATATAAGACTCCAGGACAATAGAAACTTTATGCTACTAGCTAAGGCCCTTCAGCTTTTGGTAGCTGGGATGGGAGTCCAACTGAGACAGCCTAGCTCTAACACCTTCACCCTTACTACTTTGAGCAGAAAGTGCTCTTAACTGCTAAGCCGTCTCTCCATCCCTGGCAGCAAGAATTTTGACAGAAAAGTCAAAGCAATATTTCTGCCCTGAGAAGAACTAATGCTGACCAGTGTTTACCAAGTACTTGCAATGGGCCAGACTTTGTTCTGAGAGTTTGTATATTAACTCATTTAATTCTCCAACCACCTTACGCAATAGGTCCCATTTGACATATAAGACTCCAGGACAATAGAAACTTTATGCTACTAGCTAAGGCCCTTCAGCTTTTGGTAGCTGGGATGGGAGTCCAACTGAGACAGCCTAGCTCTAACACCTTCACCCTTACTACTTTGAGCAGACATGTTAAAGTATCACAGAGGTATAGCCACATGTGATGTCAACTGCCTGTTATCCCAGAAAGATAGACCTGAGTTTGTGTGGGCAGAAAGACCTGAGTTTGATCTGTAGAGCCCACATTAACCCAAATCCATAGATACAAGTGTACCTTTTACCACTCATCAAAGAAGCTTCTTTTTTGCAAAAGATAGACTCTTACAAAGTTCCACAACTGGACAAATGAATAAGTGTCCATGAGGTGCCTATTATAATTATTTATCCTTACATTTACAGACAAGTATATCCCTCACCACTCATCAAAGAAACTTCTTTTTGGGAAAAGATGGAGACCATTAAAGAGTTCCACAACTGGTCAAATGCAGAGAATAAGTGTCTATAAAATGCCTACTCCCAAAACACATCTACAATGGAACCTCTACACCTCAGACTAGAGGGGGCAGAAAGAATACTAATTAATGCATCTCTCAATTCTCACTAGAGAAGCTTCCTCATGCAACAGATGTTTATTAACCCAGAAAACCATAATGGCTAATGTGTAGAGAAGAAGAGACTACAGAATATTTATCCCTTAATAAGATACCTATATCAAGTCTTGGCCAGCCAAGCCCCAGAGCCCATTGCAGAAAGGGGGGCAGAAAGATTGTAAGAGCCAGAGGTGGTTGATGACCACAAGGAAACTGAGTTTTCCAGACAATTGGGAAGTTACTCATATGAACTTTCAGCAAAGGTAATAGCATGCACAAGACCCATGCAAGTTCAAACCAGACAAAAATCCTAGCATAGAAGAGCAAAGTAAGTAAGAAGCCCCAACCTTACCTGAGGAACTATTGACAATCAATAACTACTGGGAGAGGGAGAGTCGGTTTTCTTTAAGGATATGACATTAGATAGGTTAACTAGGCTCTGGTGGATGGATGTACACTGAAGGAAATTTAGGGACACAATAGGCCTTAATATATATGACAGAGTATGTGAAATCTGGCATGGGGATGGTTACAAGAGGGGTGCAAATTTGATCAAAATATATTGTATGAAATACACAAAAATTCAATTTAAAAAAAGAAAAAAAAACTGAACACAGTGGTGTGTGTGTGTTTGTAATCCCAGTGCTGGAAAGGTGGAAGCAGGTGGGTGTCTGGGGTTTATTGGCCAGCCAGCCCCACCTTCTCAGCAAGGTCCAGGCTAGAAAGAGATTGTGTCTCAAAGAAACAAAAAGTGAACAGATGAATGGTGTCTGAGGTTGCCTTTTGGATCCACAAGCATGTGCGCACACACATGTGCACTCAGACATACAGGTGCACCTTCACATGCATGAACACAAACATATCAAAAAGAAAAGAAAAGTCACAGAAGACAAAAAGAAATTATTTAAAGAGTGGTGAGTGGTCCAGTGCAGCTGAAAATGGTACCGAGAAGGGGATTGGAGTCAGATTGTAATGAGTGGGGTGCTCTATTTTTATCTCTTGTAGACAAAGGGCAGCAGCCTTGGTCTTAAGCTGAGGAGCAAAATTAGGAAATCTAAATGTTAGAGGATAAGGGCAAGAATAAAGCTACAAAGTGGTGGAATGAGGCAGATACATGGTTCCCAGAAATGATGCCTGCCAGCCTCAGGAGGACAGTGACGGGACCAAGAGAAGAAGGATGCCTAGACACCTCTGACTTAGAAATGACAGATTCTTTTCAGCTGATTGGAGAAGGAGCCAGAGGAGGAAGGCAGCTGTGGATCTGTAATGAGAAAGACTTGGCAGGTGGCAGCCTAATGCAGAAGCTGTGGGTCGGCACAGGGGAGGTAATGAGTTCAGTTCTGCATGTGTTAGATTTCACAACCAAGAGGTATGACAAGAGGCATGACAGTTAAACTGCATCAGACCATTTGGGCTCTAAGAGATATTTCTCTGAAAAAGTCATAAATATGGAAAGTTCCTAGGAATGCATTGATTTTAGAAATGAGATGTAATTTGTAGGAAAATTGAAAAGCAACCCATGATGGTGATTTTGTCACTCCAAGAAGGATCATCCTACCAAAATTAGAAAAATATTTTTATACTGAATAATCAAGCCAACCCCAAATGAAGTCTATGAAAATATGAAAAACACACTTTTCAGTTACCTAAATATTTCAGTTCTATTTTAAGGACAGTTGTGATCCTGGGTTGCGTTTAGGATGTGTTTAGCTCTAAATCCATCTTTTGCATCTTAACTTTATGACATAGTGCTTCAACTAACTTCTTTCCTTTATTGTTTACTCTTATCTACTATGTAAATTTGGTTGAAGAAATGGCTATTCATTACTCAAGTTAACCATAAATTGTAGGACTATAATTTAAGTGCTAATATTTAACTATAACTATGAAATGGAATTTTTCTGATAAATAAACCAGCCCAGGTTAGTTTAAAACAATTTTCAAAGAAAAGCTGATCAAACTATTGAT
>NW_008353027.1:4803227-4815432 GCF_000622305.1 Nannospalax galili
TTTAAATAATTTATTTATAAAAATTATTTATAAATTTATACTTTTAAAAAAATCTTCAAAGAAAAGCTAATCAAACTATTGATCATTCTTTTTTAAAAAATGTATATGTGAGCCAGGCATGGTGTGCACACCTTTAATTCCAACACTCGGGAGGCTGAAACAGGCCGATCTCTGTGGTTTCAAGGCCAGAATGGTCTACATGGTGAGTTCTAGGCCAGCTGGAGCTACAGGGATACCCTGACTCAAAAAAAACAAAAACAAAAAAAGTTTATATGTGTGTGCATGTATGTGTGTGTGCATACACACACACATATGCAAATGTATACAAGTAGGTCGACATAGAGGCCAGAAGATGATGAATTCCCTGAAGCTAGAATTACAGATAGTTGTGAGCCACCCAATGTGGGTGCTGGGAACCAAACCCCAGTCCTCTGCAAGAACAGCAAGCCTTATTAATGGCTGAGTCATTTCTCCAGTTCCTGATCGTCACTTTTTTTAAGTTATACTCACTGAGGATGTAGCTCAGTGGTAGTGTGTTCACCAGCACCTACAAGGCACTGAAAATTTAATAAAATAAAACAAAAAAAGATACACCCGGGGGCTGGAGAAATGGCTCATGAGTTAAGAGCACCATCTGCTCTTGCAGAGAACCTGGGTTCAGATCCTAGCACCCACATGGTGGCTAACAACTGTCTGTAATTCCAGTTCCAAGGGATCTGACACCCTCTTCTGACCTCCTGAGCAATTGCACAACATGGGTACACTTATATACATGCAGACAATACACTTATACATATAAAATAAAATAAAACATTTTTTTAAAAAGACACACTCCAATTTTGGTTGCTTTTAATGAGTATTTTAGGTCAAGGGTTGCTATGATGATCACTATTAGGTCTTCAAAGCAGAGCCTTGCTCTCCTCTGCAGATAAAGACGTTAAATAGGGATTTAACCCAAGGCCAAGTACATGCTAAGTAAGTACTCTGCACTAGAACATATCCCCAGCCCTCTTTTTCACTTTTTATTTTGAGACAAAGTCTCACTAAGTTGCCCATGCTGGCTTTGAACTCATGTTGTAGAATAGGCAGGTCTTGAACCTCCCAGCCTCCTGCCTTGACTATCAAGCAGCTAGGATTATAGGCCTGGTACAATTCCTTTCTTGAGAAACAATTTTTGATTTCTTACTGTTGTCTTAGTAGAGGCCATATCCTTAATCAAGTGGCCACGATGCAAACTGAGATGCCTATCACAGGCTGGGTGTTTATTGTTCTATTAACTACTTGTTGCTGTGCAAAATATCTGTCAAAAGCAACTTAAGGAAGGAAGGGCTTATTTTGGCTCACAGCTTAGGGTTCAGCCCATCCTGACTCCACCCTTTGTCTACTTGATGCTCAATCACATCACTTTGTCACAGCATTCCACTCTTGTCCCCTACAGTCTCGTTTTCATCTTATAATATAAAATGCATTTAATCCATTTTTAAAAGTTTCCCTACTCTAACAGTCCCAACACTGTTTCAAAGTCCAAATTCTCTTCTGAGACACAAGACAGTCTCTTAACTGTGAGCCTCTAGAAAGTTAAAAAAGAAAAAAAAAGTTACATAATTGCAATATACAACACCACAGAGTAAAGATTCCCGTTCCAAAAGAGAGGAATGGGGCATAGCAGGGAAAGATTAGACTAAAACCAGGCCTAAACGATGAGGGGGAAAACATCAAATCCTACAGCTCCATGTCCAGCGTGGGGCACTCGTGATAGACTAATCCAGGCTCCAAAGGGCTTCAATAGCCTAGATGGCTGTCACTTGAAGCACACGTAGCCACACTCTAGCTCAGGGCTGCTGCATTCTGTACCTACAGCTTTCCTTGACAGACATCCCATGATCCTGATACCTCCAACATCCCGGGGTCTCCAGTGCAATGTTGGCTTTACCTTCACAGCTTCACACAATGGCCACAAGGCCTGCTTACAGGAATCTGACTCTGCCACATGTTGCTGGGCTTCAGTGGCTTTCTGAAACCTTGGTGCAAGCTTCCATGACTTTGGCATCTTTCATGCTTGCACAACCAGTATTGCCAAGTTCTGCTGCTAGTTCAAGATGTAGCCTTTAGCCTCTTGGGCCACAGTTACAGTGACTTCTGTGTGCTGACCATAGGAAACACTTCCCTGGGTGGTTGTTTTTGAGCAGGGAACTCCTTCAATGGCATTCTTGGTTTTAAATGACTGCGGTTTCATAAAATGGAGCATTCAGTGGTTAGGCTCTTACCCCCAGGGTGCCTTTCCTGTTTCTCCAGTGCCAGGTTTCTCTTTGTTGGCACTAAGCTCCTTAACAATTATAGCTGTTTGCAAACCTGCCTTGTCTACAACTTTAGACAACTTTTCTGGCCAAACAACATATTTTTCATATCTTTCTGCTCCATTTGTTGCTCTGTTTCACTATATACCTGGATAAGAAGAGTGAGCAGAAGCCACAACACAGGCTGAATGCTCTCCTGTCTTGAGATTTCCTCCACCAAGCAATTTGCTTTTTAGTTCAGCCTTATTCAAGTTCTCAGAACATAGGCAAAATGCAGCTAGGTTCTTAGCCAGAATGTAACATGAATGACCTTCAGGCCAGTTCCCAATGAAGTCCTTGTTTGCCTCTGAAACCTAATAAACTTGGCCTTTATTGTCAGGGTTTCTCTTAGTATTCTAGTCTCCCAAACTCCCACCAGAATAGCCCACTAAGCTCCTCCTAGAGCACTCTGGACTTTTCCAGTTCAAAGTTGCAAATTCTTTCATATTTCTCCTGAAAACCAGTTCTGAAGGCCTAAGAACCACATGGTCAGGTTTCTCAAAGCAACAGCACTACTCCCAGTACCAACTTTCTATATTAGTTATTTTATTCATTGCTGTGACAAAATAACTGACAAAAGCTACTTAAGAAAGAGTTAATTTTGCCTCATAGTTTGAGAGTAGTGTCCATCATGGTTTGGAAGGATTGGCAGCAGGAACTTAAGGCAATTAGGTACATCATGTTCACGGTGAGGAAGCAGAGAACAGTGATTGCTGGAGCTCAGCCAGCTTTCTCCTTTTTATCTTTTTTAATATATTTTATTTAATATTTTATTTTATGTGTATGAGTATATTACCTGCATGTATGTGAGTGCACCCATGTCATGCAATGCTGCGGGAGGTCAGAAGAGACCGTCAGATTCCCCTGGAACTGGAGTTAAGGACGGTTCGTAGCCATCATATGGGTGCTGGGAATCAAACCCGGGTCCTCTGCAAGAGCAGTCAGTGCTCTTAACCGCTGAGCCATCCATCTCTCCAGCCCCTCTCCTTTTATAGAGTCCAAGACTCCAACTCATGGCACAGTGTCACACATGTTCAGATTAGGTCTTCATTCCTCAGCTAAAACTTTCTAGAAACACCCTAATAGACACACCCAAAGGTATGTTTCTATGATTTTAAATCCAGTCAGGTTGACAATGAAGATTAACCATCACATTGTCTAACCCCCTACATAATAAAGTTAGATGAACAGCAGCAGTCCACTGTCAAGTGAAAGCAGTCCATACAAAGCAGGCCCTAGAGGCACAAGTAAGTTATACAAAGAAGTCTCCCAAATATCCACAGCCCTTTCTCCAGCTAGATCACCTTCCTTCTTACCTGCAACAATGGCCTCATGGAGTTCCCTATGAGCAGTTAACCTAGAAAGACAAACTTGGATCTGGGTTACAGAAGATTCTGCACAATATGCTGTCACTACTCAGACATGGAAAGCTACAGCTTGACAAATCTCTAAGACGTTCCAGAAGGACAGTGGAGAAAAGACATGCTCCCAGTGGACAGAATTACAAACAATGGACCTCGCTGTTCATTTTGCTTTGGAAAGAGAAATGTTCAAAATATCAGTCTATACTGATTTATGGGCTGTGGCCAACAATTCGACTGGATAGAATTGGAACAATTAGACATGATTAGAAAAAATGGTGACAAAAAGTTCTGGGAAAGAGAGAGAGATGGACAAAGAATACGATGATGCGCGTGTATCCTGTGAATGCTTACTAAAAGGTGATCTTAGTAGAGAAATATTTGAATAACCAAGTAAGTAGAATGACCCATTTTGTGAAGTCCAGATCTTCTTACTTCAGCCATCCCTGGCATTGATTAACAGGTTCATAAATGAAGTGGCCAAGGTGGCAGGGGCTTAGCAACATGGATTTATTCACCATGGCTAACCTGGCTACTGCCTTTGCTGAGTGCCCAGTCTGCTGCAGCAAAGACCAACATTCAGTCCCCTAACAGGCACCATTCCCCAGGCTGATAAGCCAGTAATCTGGGTGTAAGTTGGTTATGTTGAATCACTTTCATCATAGAAGGGACAGCATTGTGTACTTACTTGGATACATAGTCTTATTCTAGATATTAATTTACCTTCCCTACATTATAACACTGACAAAACTACCATCCATCCTTTATCTTCTCTCATGGTATTCCAGAAAGCATTGCTTCTGACCAAGAAGTCATTGATATGTAACAGTAGGCTTATGAGCAAGGATTAAGTGATCTTGTTGTATTCCCTATAATCCTGAAGCAGCTGGCCTACAGAAGAGTAACAATTACTTTGAAATTCATTACAGTGCCTGCTAGGGGACATATCTTGAAGGACTAGGTCTGTAGACTCCAGGAGGGTATCCACACTCTTAATGTGGTGCCAATTCTCCCATAGGTTTCACAGGACCCAGAGTCAAGAGGTGAAAATGGTGGGCTAGAGAGATGGCTCAACAGTTAAGAGCACTGTCTGATCTTGCAGAGGACCCAAATTCATTTCCCAGCACCCACATGGCAGCTAACAACCATCTGTAACTCCAGTTCCAGATGATCTGATATCCTCTTCTGTGCAGTAAGGGCATGCACTACCTGGATACACTTACACACATGCAGGCAATACACTTATACACATAAAATAAAAATAATAAAGTATTTTTTAAAAAAAAAAAAAAGAGGTGAAAATGGAAGGATACCACTATTACCTTTAGTGATTCACTACCAAAATTTTTACTTACTAGGATTTATGCTCTGATAATCTAGAGGCCTTGATTCCAAGGAAAGAATGCTTCTGCTGAGTGAACTAGGGGTATAGGTCAGTGGTAGTGCACTTTCCTAGCACCTGTGAAGTCCTAGGCTTCATCCCCAATACTACAAATAACAATAGAAAGAAGAAAAAAGATGGAGGAAGAGGAGGAGGAAGAGAGGAGGTGAAAAGCTTCTACCAGGATATAATAGTGGTACCATTGAACTGGAAGTTGAGACAGCTATCAGACACTTAGGAATCCTCAAACTTCTGCTTCAAAGAGCAAATAAGGGTCTTATTATAATTATGCCTGATCCTGATTACTGAACAATGGAAGTCAAGGAAGAATAAGATTGAAGAACAAATCTCTAAACTGGGCATGGTATCACATACCTGAAATCGTACCCCTTGAGAAGCTGACGCAGTAAGGGTGCCATGAGTTCCAGACCAGCCTGGGTTACATAGTGAAACGTTATCTCAGAAAACAGAAGAAAGGAAGGGAGGGAAGAATAGATGGATGGAAGGACAGATGGGGATGGGGATGGGGGTAGCAATCTCTTAGTACTACCATGCCCTGTGATTAAAGTCAGAAGAAAGCTACAAAATTCAAGTGAAGGTTTGGGTTACTCCCAGGGTAAGAACCACAATCAGTTGTGAGAGCCTGTGAGAGTCTTTTTTAAAATATATTTTATTATTTTTACTTTATGTGTATGAGTGTATTGCCTGCATGTATGTGAGTGCATCCGTGTCATGCAATGCCATGGAGGTCAGAAGAGGGCTTTGGATTCCCCTGGAGCTGGAGTTAAGGACGGTTCATAGCTGCCATGTGGGTGCTGAGAATCAAACCTGGGTCCTCTGCAAGAGCAGTCAGTGCTCTTAACTGCTGAGCCATCTCTCCAGCCCCCAGTTGTGAGATTCTTACTGACAGCAAAGGAAATAAGGGATTGAAGACAGCTGTAAATACCAGATGCAACCACATAGTTTGCTTTCTCCCCTTATTTCTTAGACTTGAGGTTTATAATAATTTTTAATAATGGTTAGCATTATAAGTTGCAGGATATTGAAAGTGAACATAAGCCAGACATAGTGACAGCCAACTATAACCCCAGCACTCAGCAAGCAAAGGAAGATGATTCTGAGGTCGAGACAGCTTAAACTACAGAGGGAGTTAAAGACCAGCCTGAGCTACATAGCAAGACTTGGTTTCAAAAACAACAAAGGAAAACTGGGTGTGATTACTCACCCAGCTGTAATTCTAGCCTGAGGTAAGCGGATCACCAAGAATTTGAGGTCAGCCTAGACTGCTTAATGAGCTCTAGGCCAGCCTGAACTATAGAATGAGACTGTCTCAAAAACAAACAATAAAACCAAACTGAGGTGAGGATGAACACAACCAAGATGGTGCATCTTCTAGGAAGTGTTTCTGATTGTGTGCAAGACGTTAGGCATCAATGCTGTTCTTTATTTGGAGATAAAACAGTTTGAAGAAATATGTTCTGGTACCAAGCTGACAAGAGATGGACAGTGATGTGTCAATTTAGATAGTTCCTAGTTCCTCAAACTGTAACCCAACACTTCATATTGGCATGAAGTACTTTGTAGATATGATTAGATCCTAGGCCTGGCATGGCAGAGACAGGGGCAGGTGGATGTCTGTGAGATGAAGGCCAGTCTGGTCTACATAGCAAGTTCTAGGGCAGCTGGGGCCACAGGGAGACCATCTCAAAACAAAACAAACAAAAAAAAGTTATTTTATGCTAGGCATGGTGAACATGTCTTTGATCTTAACAAAACAGAAACAAAAGATTTAACAATGCAAATACTGTTCTTTCCACTAGGATTTATCCTCATTCTCCCACTATGCCTCATCATTCAGATGCCAGTTCTGATGTCCAAGATCACTCAAGGTCTCTTCTTTATGATTCCTGACACCCTTTGGTGTTTTCCTCAGAGCACTACTTGACAACACACTGCTTACCTGCATCACCTACATATTTTCTCAGCTCAAAGCCTTTCCCTCCAGCCAAATTCAGTACTCAACCATCAGTACCTAGGCATATAGCTGGCATACAATTGTTGAGTAAGTAGGTATGTTGCCCTAAAGGTTTACAGATGTCAACTTTTGGAAGGAATCCTATGGTCAAACCTGCTGCTTGTTAACTGGCCTTGAAAAAGAATGACAGCATGTTATATTCTAGTTGATACAACAACCATGAATATCCCTAATGATTAAATGAAGAGCCATGATCACCTTACAAAGTATTCCTTGTACCAGAAAAACTTCAAATTCAAGATCGCTCTTTCAGCCATTTATTTCTTTTATTTACAGTTTGTGTTCAATGCAAATCAATTCCATAACATGAGAAGTTACTATGAATCAAAGCATAAATACACAAACACAATATACAGTCAAATAGAGGTACAGCATTCGGGGATGAAGCAGGAGGAAACGTTCATTCACACACACAGCAGCTTTGGATCTTTGAGATCTGCTGTTCCTCTGTAGGTCTAAAGATGGAAAAAATTACTCTGGCTATCAACACTACTGTGGCCATATTAGATCCCAGTACATATAAGCATCAGTGTGTGACCATGCAAACAAATCATTTTTTTCAGGGAATGTCTATTTTCAAAGGTTTCTGTGTATCAAGGCAGCTGAAAAAAAATACTGTGGAATGAAACCCACTCTCAAGCTAAGGACCAACGGCAAACTATCTAAAAATATGAACTGATAATTAAAAGTACTCTAAATGTGGCTATTCGGATCTGTTGCTTTTTCTTTTTAAAAAAAGTATTCACAGGAAGAGTATAAAAGATTGTGTGAATTTAGTTCAAGTTGCCTCCAGTCTTCACATCCTAAAGGCTTGATTTACAGTTTGGGCTCCTTCCCATATCGCCTTTCTAATTTCAAGATTTGTAATTTTACTTTCATAACAGAACGTATTTTAAGCACTGAACATACGTGGGAAAGAAGCTGTACTTTGAGATTAGTCCAGGTCAACGCAGTTCTACTCTGTGGAGCCAGCCTGGCTAAAAGAATCTGGCACTCTCGTTGACTGAAAGCAGGTGACGGAAAACAGCCACCATTTGATTTTGTAAAGCAAGAGCTATTGATGATGGCTGGATTTGGGGGTGGGTTCCAATCCATCACCTCCTGGCACATGTCAATTCCTACATAACGGTCAAATATAATGTCAAGCCTAAAGCTGCAGAGGGGCAGGGGCAGGAGGTTAAAAAAAAAAAACTCAATTCCAGACAGAACAGTGACAGCTTAACAGTGTGAAGTTTTATCTAGAGTTTTCCATGTTAAATTAGTAATGCTCAAACAATACGGAGGACTTATAGTATCATCTGGTAGCTCCATCAAATGTATATATAAATAGGATCATGGAAGCTTTTGGAATATTACCTGTTTCATGTCCTTATAGGTTGAACAAAGCAAATGAAAATTGAATCTCCATTACAAATCCCATCCCTATCCCTAGATAAAACCTATGCCTGATTTCAAGACAGAGTTTTAAGTGTCCAGATTTCTTAAGCCACATTCAAGGACATCATGTTAATTTTGCATGTTACCTATCTTCATCTTGTACACAAAACTCCAGCAGATTTAATACTGGCATTCATCATCTGTCAAACCCTTCATGTGTCCTTCAAACCAATTGAATTTGGAATTCTCAGCCTTTTCTGTTTCAATACAATACAGTGTGGTCATAGCAGAGTTGATGCAGACCAGTTTCTTCCTTGCCACATTGGATTTGTAGTTGCCATTTGGAGTGGGTCTAGAAGATAGGGAAGTAGAGATGTTGCTTGGCCAGAGTCTCTATCAGTAGAGATGTAGAAGAGAAAGTGCCACCAGCAAGAGAGTAGCTGTTGACTGCAGATCATTGCCGCCTGCTCCGGTGCCATTATTTGGATTTGGGGCAGAAGAGTTATTCTGAGATGAAGATGATTCAAAAGTTGTTTGGTTGGAGTATACCTAAAATACATTTAAATGTTACAGATAAATTTCCACTGGCATCACACTCTAAAACACCATTCAGATAATAGTTTCTTTTTGTTGTGGTACTAAAAATTGAACACAGGCCCTCAGGTATGCTAAGTATGCTACACTGAACTACACCCTTCAGGCCATGATACAGTCTCAAAACTGCCTTTTTCCCACTGCTCTCTTTCCCACATCTTTAAATTCTGAATTCTCAGTCTCACCAAGACCATTCTCTTCAGTTTCAAAACTACCTATAGATACCTAGAGGTGTAATGCAAACAGTAACAAGAACAAAAGTTCTCCAAAGCAGGTGTGGTAGCAGACCATCCTGGTAGGCCTGGAAGGAGAGGTAGAAAGATCAAAGCTAGCCATGGCTACATGAGACACTTGTCTCAAAAACAAAAAAGTTCTTCAAACTGCATAATTCCTGAAGACTATGACTACTTCAAAGACTATGACTACTTCCAACTCTGTTCAAGGGAATAAAGAACTGAGTTAATCTGGTTTGATTTTACTACAGTAAGCTTTCTCGTTTCCCTAGAAAAGGGGATATTTTAAAGTGGCTTTAAAATACTAATTAATTAAGCCAGGTTGATAGCACATATCAGTAACTCAAGAATCTGAAAGAGACCTAGATTTCAAGGCCAGTCTGTGTTACCTAGACTCTGCCTCAAAAAGCAAAACAGAACAAAAAAATTGGTGGTGGGGGGGGTGCAGGTGAGCACAGCTGTAATTGAGATTTGTGATACTAGAATTTGTTGGGTCACAGTCCATTCTAGTGTGGTAACTTTCACAAACCTGTTTCATACAGCCTGAGTAATTTATGCTCTTAATTTAAAACTTAAGGACACATTGAGTATCTGATCTGCTCCTTTGAAATCTTGAAATTACAACCCTTCTCAAAATTGGCCACACTATTTGGAAGACCCTGAGGATGTAGCTCAGCAGTAGAGCACTTGCCTAGCATCTATCTGCAAGGCCTTGAGTTTGAGCCCCAGCACCAAAAACTAGTATTAACAATGACTAGTTTAATTTAAATTTCAAAAATACTGAAGATTCCTTGCATGAAAGGCATTATGACGAGTTTAAAACACCCTCAAGTTGGAATGACTTCACAAAAAGACGCTGACAAGGTTTGGTGTTAAATTTCACCAGCTCACTGCCTGGTCACTAGCTTTCAGCTGTGGCCCAGAACCAAGGTTCCCCCGGTGTCCCAGCATCCAAATGGCATCATTCACAACTGATTTTGTGAACCACAAAATGCACAGTCCAGCGGAGCACGTGATAATCTCTCCTTTATCGTGGAACAAAGGCTGATGCGAGTTTTCAGCCCTCACAGCAGGGGAGGGTTCGCCCGGGCTTCCGATTACAGGCGGGAGGGCGACAAGGCACCGAGAAAGACTGTGGTCACGACTCTAGCCACATGTCCATTCGGCTGCCCATTAATCCAGTGATAAACCCTTCTACATCAGCACTAGGTTCTTTTGTTCTACACCAGTAAAGCCATTAAGCAAACATTGACAAATAAACAAATTATATCCAAAGGGGACTACCCACAACAAACTCCTGATCCAGTCAAATACATTTATTGGGCGCCGACTGTGTGTAAGATAGAGCCTACCCTATCAGGAGTAGTATCCCCAAGAAAAGGAAAATATTAATATGGTAAATTACTTAAAACAGGGAGCCTGTTTTGGGATCCCGAAAGTAGCCTGTCCCTTATACAAAGAGCAGGTGACTACAGACAAGGGACAGAGACGAGAGAGAGAGAGAGAGAGAGAGAGAGAGAGAGAGAGAGAGAGACCCCAGTGCGTCGTTCTAAAAATCTAAAGGTCCTCTCTCCAACACCTCAACAATTAAATTGGAATTAAACAAAAATTTTCCACATCAAACTCCCTTAATTTGCTTAACTAAAACGTCTCCTAAGACTTCTGTGCGGAAAGGGCGAGCTTGAGGAGGAAATGGGACACGGGGAGGGAGACATTCGGGTTTCTTGAGGCCGTGCCCCTCCCCCACCGAAGAAGGGAGAAAGGCTCCGGAGCGCAGCAAGAAGACAATGAGGTACAGTAACCCGCCCGCCCTGGAGGTGAAGCGCGCCCCACTTTCTTCTCCGGCGGCGCTCCCAGGTGAGCCCGGAGACTGAGTTTCTAGGGACCAAACACCCGGCGCACCCAACTTTTCAGAGAAGCCCGGGGGACACCCCCGAGCGAACACGGGCGGAAGGTGATGGAAAGCCACCGGCTGCGCCACCAAGCCCAGCCGACGCTCGACGTCCCAGGCTCAGCTCCAGGTCTCGCTCTGGGCGCGGCGCGTTCACCCTCCAGCCGACGCTGCGCCACCCCGGTGCCCCGCTGGGGGCGAGGTCGCCTCCCCGGGCAGAGGACCTGAGGCGGAGGCGGTGGTGGCAGGAAACGGGACAAAGCCGCGCGGAGACTCGGGACAGGGAGGTCCCGCCATGCCGCCTCCCCGGAGCCACTCAATCTGGGCTAAAATAGGGACAAGGGACGGAGCGACGTTCACACAGCGGCGTGCCCAGCGTGGGGAGAGTTTCCACCTAAGCTTCACCCCGAGGCTCCAGGGAGTGGGCACCGGAGTGGGAGGTACAGCCAGACACCTAGGGCTTCCTCCCAGTCCCCGAATTCCGACGGAGGGTGGGCGTGCGCACGCTCCTCGGAGGGGACCGTCCCCTTTCTTTGTGTGGTACGCCGGGAGCTCGAAGGCAGTCCGTGGGAGGGGTGGGGACGCCCGCACGACCGAGTCCTCGTCGCCCCGTCCCCGGGTCGGTTTTACTAAATTCTCTCTCCTTCCCACAGCGGGGGTCGAGGTGAACCCGGCCCTCCACACACACGCAAATACACGCACACGCCCAACGGGCGCAACTGGAGCCCCACGCGGCGTCAGGGCCTCACCTGCGTGGTCAGCAGGGCCAGCAGCAGCAGCCCCAGTCCCAGCCTGGCTACCATCGCTCTGCCCATGTCCGCTCCGTCGGTACACCGCGCGATTCTGGATGCTCAGTGCGTGGAGATCGGCCTGGCTCGGGCGGGCGCCGGCAAGGTGGGGAGCGCGGCAACTGCGAGACCTTATATATCCAGACAGCCACAATAGCCGTGACGTGCGCGCCCGCCCACCCGTGCTCTCCTCCCGCCTCCCCGCCCCC
>NW_008353027.1:4815469-4821299 GCF_000622305.1 Nannospalax galili
GGGTGGCCGGCGCGGCAGGTGGGCGGGCGCCGCGGGCTTGGGTTGCCCGGAGCGGGCTGCGCTAGGGCTAGCACAGGCGTGGGGCGACTCCCACGCGGGCCTCGAGGCTCGCACGCGAGCTACACAAGCCGCTTGGCGACCCAAATTTCCTTTGTTCCCCTTGTTCCCCCGGCCCTGCCATCTTACCCCCTGAAAAGAAAAGTCGGAGCCTCGGGCGCGGTGCGGGGTGGATGTGCCCGACCCCAGGCTGAGTTTCTTACCCGCCTGCAGAAAGGGGGACCTAAGGCTAGGCAGGTCCCTGAGAGGGGGCGCCGCCCCAGTGGGCGATGGGGCCGCGTCTGTCCGGCCTGGAGCCGTGTGTGCTCGGCTCGCGGCCGCCCCTTCCCGAGGCCCTCGCTTTGTTGGGATCGCCCCGGTCTTGAGCGACTCTCGGGGAGTGGGCGGGCGGGGGTGCGTTGGGGGAGACCCGACCGGAATCCTCCCGGAGCTGGGGAGCCGCCCGATGGGCGCCGCTACGCGGTGGGACAACGCAGGGGACTGAGCTTTGGTCCCACGCGATCCAGCCGGCCGATGCAGATGGACCCGGATAGGAGAGCCCTCCCATCCTAGGAATATCCAGCCCCCCAACCCCACCCCCCCCCATCCCCCCGGCAGGATAGTACTCTGCAGCAGTAATCCACCGGGAGGTCCCACCAGCTCTTGCTGGCGCTTTAGATTTCCTCGGGACAGACTTCTTCGGTCTCTGTTGCGAGGCACTTGCTCATCATTCGTTTAAAGAGCAAAAGCTTTAGGATAAAGCAATTTACTTTTTCATGATAATATGATAACGCAAAAAGATTAGTCAGCACCCTGCAGATTTTAATGGACTATTTCTTTCAACCCTTTTATTGTGAAAACTTAAAAGCTAAAGTTAAAATAATTTAGTGGTAGAATAGCTTTAAATTTTCATTGCAAGTCTTAGTCCGTTCGATTTAAAGTTTAGTCCAAGTGTTTTACAGACTTTAAAAGTAAAACAGACCAAACCTGGTAACGGTGCAAATTTGTTTAAATTTCACTTTTTGCAGAACTGTCTCGTAAAAACAAGGTTAGTTTTACGGGAGCAAACCGACGATGAAATCCACTCATTAGTCTGTGACTGCATTAGCCTGAGCCTTAAATGGTCAGCCCCTGTTGCTCAGTAACTTTCCACTATTTGGGATGTGCTTGGGAACACAGGAATTTCTGTCCAGCACCGGTGGACTTTCCTGTTTAACAGTTACCACACTGTATAGAAATGTTGCTCTGTGCCAGATTCTGCACCCCTCTCCCAGGATGGCGAAAGGACTACTGACTAATCCCGAGGGCCGTGCTACAGCAGTGCCCTAGAATCACTTGTTGAACTAACTGGTGGCATTCATAGGTTCCATTTATTTCATCATTTTTGTTTCTACCCTTCCCCTGTGCTCTCCACTCTTGCCCCTCCTCCCCTTTATTTCCTCTTCCTCTTCATTTTCAGTATTGACTTAAGGAAATGTGCTAATGGAATGCTAAGAATACAGCCTCTAGGCAGGCTGTCTCAGCTAAAATGCTGCCTGTGAGATTTTACTTCAGGCAGAAAGCTTCAGCTTCTTTATCTGTAAAATGGCAATAACAATGCCATAATTAATGAGTTATTAAAGAATCATTGTGGGGGCCGGACTGGATGTGGTAGCACAGGCCTTTAATCCCAGCACTTGGGAGTCAGAGGCTAAGTTCAAGGCCAGCCTAGTCTACATAGTGAGTTCCAGGTCAGCTGGGGCTACAGGGAGACCTTGTCTCAAAAAGATCAAAAATAGAAAATAAAAAAGAATCATTGTGGGGGCTGGAGAGATGGCTCTGTGGTTAAGAGCACTGGCTGCTCTTGCAGAGGACCCAGGTTCAATTCCCAGCACCCACATGGGCCTAGCTAACAACTGTCCGGAACTCCAGCTCCAGGAGATTTAACACCCTCTTCTGACCTCTACAGGACACCGGTGCACTCATACATGCAGGCAATACTCATTCACATAAAAAATATTTTAAGGAAAGAAAAAAGAAAAGAGAATCATTGTATACCAGGTGTTGCAGTGCATGCCTATAATTCCAGCATTCAGAAGGCAGAGGCAGGCAAATCACTGCAAGTTCCTGGTCTACATAGGAAGTTCTGGGCCAGCCAGCACTACATAGCACAACCCTGTCTCAAAAACAAAGGGCTGAGGCTGGGTGTGGTGGCACATGCCTTTAATCCCAGCACTTGGGAGCCAGAGGCAGGTGGATCTTTGTGAGTTCAAGGCCAGCCTGGTCTACGTATATATAGTGAGTTCCAGGACAGCTGGGGGCTATAAGGAGACCCTGTCTCAAAAAGACAAAAAAAAAGGGGGGGGGGTGCTGGAGAGATAGCCCAGTAGATAAAAGCATTGGCTGTTCTTGAATAGGACTCAAATGGTGGCTAACAACCGTAACTCCAATTCCAGGGGATTCAATGCCCTCTTCTGATCTCCACAGGCGTTGCGTGACATGGGTGCAATTACACATAAAATAAAAATAATAAACATTTTTAAACAAACAACAAAGAATTATTGTACATAAGAGTTAGAACAGTGCCTACCTCTTAGTGTAGCTCTCTTGATGTTTGCTCTTTCATTGAAGGTAGCAGGAGCAGGAAAGTATCCTCTCTGCAGCTGTGTGATTCACGAAAGAAATATCCAGCTGGATATAATAGCCAAAATTGGTGAGGCATGAAGGAGCTACATTTTGTGAGCCATCTCATCAGCTAAAAGGGTTGCAAAATTCACAGAGAAAGGTGTCCTTTCCCGTCTGCCAAGATGTTCCCCCTGGAACTTTATTGTGTCACCCAAGACTTTATCCATTCTGTACCCCATTCCAGTGGAGAATTTCAATTTACCCATTCTAACCTACTTCCCATAAAGTAAAAAATCTAAGTTGCCTTCTGGAAGGTCTCCTTTGGGATTTTTCTTTGTGAATCTTTCTATCCTTCTTCCTCTTCTAGTTTTCCATGGTTTGCTTTGGCCTTCACCAGTGACAACTCATGCTATAACACTAAAGAAAAATCTTACCAGTAACTTCAGTCTGTCTTAAGACGTCCAAGTTACATTTTATACAGAAAATATTGCATGGAATAATTTTGAAATTTATTAATCTCATACATTGAGTCAAGTTTCATATTTTTCATGAGGCTATATCTGAAGTACCTTTTGTTGTTGCTGTTGCTGAGACAGTCACTGGTCTCAAACAGCTCAGGCTGCCCTCAAATTCTGAGCCCTCCTGCTTCAAACTCCCTAGTGCTGGGATTACAGCTCTATGACCTAACATTTTGATGTTAGTCCCTTCTGAGTAACATTTGAAGGCAATACATATAATTCCAAAGTACAGAACTGAGAGGTGTGCTGAAGAACCAGACTGAGACTCAGGAGACTCTGAGTCCAACCTGGATTTAAATCCTGCTCCACTAGTTCCTACGAGCCTGACTTTGGATGAGCTTCCCAGCCACCCAACTCCTAGAGTCCCTCATCTCTAAATTGAACCTAACAGTACCTATGTGCAGGGGTGTGCATAGACCATTATGCCTGTTTAGCATAGTACTTGCCCATAGAAGGTTGTACTAGGCTGCTACTTCTTTTTCCATGGACATTATACTAAGGCTTTTTAAATTTTTCATGCATATAACGCTCCTTTTTTTTATCAAGTATACTTCACAAGTAGCATTTCTTTTTGTGTGTGTGGTTCTTTACATTTATTTATTTTATACTCTGGCTCTTTAGGTAGTATAAGTCTTTCACCTTTTAGATTTATTTAGTGGGGGGGGTGCATATGTATGTCACAGCGGGCATGTGGAGATCAGAAGAAAATTTTGGGGAGTCGGTTCTCTCCTTCCATCCTGTGGACTCAAGGAATCAAATTCAGGTCATTAGGATTGGCGGTAAGCACCTTTACCCACAGAGCCATTACACCAGCTCATGTGTAGTGTTTTTCATCCCACCAGCCCATGAATGCCCTTTCATTTGTGCATCTATGAGGTCATTCGGGCAGAGGGCACTCGTATCATTTTTATTTCTGGGACACAGAGAAGTTAAAGTAACTTATCCACAGCTACTTAGTTAGTTATGATGCCAGCCCTAAAGCTGCAAAGTTTCCTGACTCAGAGACCAGGGCTGAGAATGTAGTTCAGTGGTAAAACACTTGCCCAGCATGTGCAAAGCCATGGATGCAATCCCCAGCCTTGAAAAAAAAAAAAAAAAAAGGAGGCTGAAGTGAGGCAGGGAGGTTTGTGAGTTCAAGACTAGTCTGGCAAAATAGAAGGTGGTAAAGGGCTGGGGATAGCTCAACATAAACAGTTTGCCTAGCAAGTGGCAATCCCCAGTATGGGGTGGGGGTCAGGAAGGGGTGAGATGAGACTAATCCTGTCCTCACAACCTCTGCACCTAGCACTCAATATTGAATGATCAAATTGACTAATATTAAGGAAGCAGGTGAATTTGCATTTTAAGGTAAAATAACAAACTTTATTTTAGGGGGATACAGGATATAGAGATTAAATTGACATTTTTAGCAGTTTTCAGCAAAATGGCTATGGAATAAGGTATTTATCCAACAAATAAAGTATTTTCTGTGCTTTATTGCACAAACAGTGGCTGGAATAATCACATGATAGAAGGGAATTTGAATATCTAATGATACGTATGCTTACAATACTTTTCCTTCATAATTCTACATTACTATGTACTTTGCTGGCACACAATTTACCTTAGTCTTCTAGACAAGCTTGGTCCCCACTCCAGCCAGCTGCAAACATGAAAGGTAAGGAAGCGGGTTGATGGCGTCCCAAGTCCCTGCTGGATCATGTAGAATCGGCTGATGGAGTCCCAGGCAGACTGTCTGTGAGGATGTGCTGCTCCCTGCTGGCCACAAATTGTCAGCTCTCAAAAAAAAGAAAAAAAAAATCAAACTTCTTTATGCTAATAGAAAAAGCCCTGCATTTTTGAAGCTCAGGAAGCTACTAACCGCCATGAGTTTCTTTCGCAGTTCGTTTTTTTCTCCTATAGAGTTTTCAAGGTCTCACATATCCTAAGCTTCATTCAGTAAGGGAACAACTAAACAGAAATATCTGGGGCTATTTCTAGATGCAGATTGAGAAGATGCCCACTTCTGAAGTGCCCTAGGTTGTTTGCTGTTTAAGGGAATAAATGAAAAGAAAGCACAGTTTGTAATAGTAAATTCCTGAAAATAGATTATCCAAAACATGAGGGCTGGCTAAAGAAACAGTAATATATCGGGGCCAGGCGTGGTGGCACACGCCTTTAATCCCAGCACTCAGGAGGCAGAGGCAGAGGCAGGCGGATCTCTGTGAGTTCAAGGCCAGCCTGGTCTACATAGTGAGTTCCAGGACAGCTGGGGCTACAGGGAGACTGTGACTCAAAATAATAATTTTAAAAATACTCTGGGGGCTAGAGAAATGGTTCAGTGGTTAAGATCATCCATTGCTCTTGCAGAGGATCTGGATTCGAATCCCAGCACTCACATAGTGCTAACAACCATCCATAACTCTGGTTCCAGGGGAATCCAACACCTTCTTCTGACCTCCTCAGGCACTGCATGACATGGGTGCACTTACATACATACAGTCAATACATTCGTACACATAAAAATAAAAATAAAACATACTCTGAATATGAATAAGAAGGTTCACAGTGTAAAAATAGCTGTAAATGCAGGGGGAACAGATAGCCAATCTCACTTTTTAAATGTGTGTTTTCCTTCATCTGTTACCTTTACTCTATTAGGCCAAGTAATGTTCTTGATTATTTAAATTTAG
>NW_008353027.1:4822009-4834437 GCF_000622305.1 Nannospalax galili
ATACCCTCTTCTGACCTCCAGCAGCATGGCATGACACGACATGGGTGCACTTACATACATGCAGGCAATACACTCATACACATAAAATAAAAATAATTTTTAAAAAACTAGTCTTGGCCATGGGTGGCTTTACCAATGTTGGGAATGGAGACATTCCAGGAGCTCACTGGCCAACCAGCGTAGTTGAAATGGTGAGCTTCAATGAAGGATCCTGTCTCAAGGGAATAATAAGGCAAAGATCAATAGAAAAACATGTCATTCTCTGGCCTCCTGAGAACCCAAACACACACACACACAAATTTGACTTTTATTATTTTTGTTTTATTCTAGTCATACCCTGCACACCTGGATCATGTGATATGAAGACTCAATCCCAGGGCTTTTTATGCTAAGCAAGCACTCTACCAATTGAACTACATCCCCAATCTGTTTCTTTAAAATTATTTAATTATTATTTTTATTATGTGTATGAATGTATTGCCTGCATGTGTGTAAATGCACCCATGCTCTGCAATGCCTACAGAGTTTAGAAGAGTGCATCAGATCTCCCTGGAACTAAAGTTACAGACAATACAATACAATGACAGTTGTCAGCTGCTGTTGTGGGTGCTGGGAAGATAACCCAGGTCCTCTGCAAGAACAGCCAGTGCTCTTAATTCCTGAGCCATCTCTCCAGCCCCAAATTTTACTTTTTTATAAAAAGGAACGTTGGATGAAAAGGTAGCTCAGCACTGGATGTTCTTGCAGAGGATGCAGGTTTGATTCCCAGTATCTATATGGCAGATAGCAACTGTTTGAAACACCAATTCCAGGGGGTCTCCAATACCCTCTTCTGGCTTCTCAGGTATTGCTTGCACATGGTGCACTTACATACATGCAGTCAAAATACTCATACACATAATAAAAATAAATATTTTAATATTTTATTTACTTATTATTTTGTGTATATGAGTGTATTGTCCGCATGTATGTAAGTGCACTTGTGTCATGCAATGCCCATGGAGGTTAGAAGAGGGCATTGGATTCCGCTGGAATTGGAGTTACAGATGGTTGTTAGCTGTCATGTGGGTTCTGGGAACCAAACCCAGGTCCTCTGCAAGAGGAGCCATTGCTCTTAACCACTGAGTCTTCTCTCTAGCCCCAAATAAATAATTTTAAAGGACAGGCTGAGGATGTAGTTCAGTTGGTAGAGTGCTTGCTTAGCAAGCACAAAGCCCTGGGTTTGATTCCCCATACCATATGAACCAGGTATGGAGGTGTATGACTGGAATCCCAGCATTTGAGAAGGAGGCAGGAGGATCAGAAGTTCAAGGTTATCCTCAGCTACAGAGTGAGTTTGAATCCAGCCTGGGCTATATGATACTTGGGGCGGGAAGGAATATGAATGAGAATTAATGGTTAACAGAAGAAAGAGGAGATTTAGGCTGGGTGTGGTACAGGCATATGCCTTTAATCCCTGTTCCAGGCAGTCAGGACTGTAGAGTGAGACCCTGTCTCAACAAAATGCAAACAAAAGAAGACAAACTGCTAGCCCTTGCCATTGATGAGAAGAACTGGTGGTCAGGCAACAGGAATGGTGTGTGTTTTTTCCTTGTAAACCAGCTTGCATCATTATTTATTCAGAAAACATGAAATAATTTAAATAAATTAAGTAAAGCTGTCTATGGCCCTTCCTTTCCCAGCTCCCACAAGACACATTTATGGAACGCCAACTTTCTCCACCCTGGGGCCTCAGAATATCATCCCAGCCTTCCTGGGGAGCTCACTGTCCATCACTCAGAGGCTGTTGGACAGAAATTCTAGCTTTGCTCCACTCTGTCCATTCCTCCTGTAACAACTGTAAGACCACATTCCTTACTGTGTGTCCAAATGGCATACACAATAAAAGGTTTTTAGTAAAGATGAAGAAAAACAAGGAACTGAGCTGTAGAAAAAAGAGAATGCACCCAGTAAACACCAGTTTCATTTTGTTTTCCCTGCAGTGGCCTGGAATTATGGAGGCTTTAGGGGAAGAAAAGCTCCTGTGGACAGAGTTGGCCTTAGAGAAAGGCCTGAGCTGGGTGGGTTCATTCCTATAAAAAGGCCCTTTCTGAGAGTCCCCACCCACCCTTGGGCAGGAGGCAGGGTCCAAGCCTAATTGGGATAATTAAGTCCTGGCAGAAACGAAATTCCATTCCCACCTTACAAAAGGAGTGTGTGGAACAGGGGAGCATGTGCCATGAGCCACTTGCAGGCAGACCCAAAATGATCCTCTGCCAGGAACTGGAAGACTGGAAGAGTCTGTGCATATTTTACATCTGGGTGGATTTCTAGTCTTGTGTTTATGTCCCTCTGTTTTCTCAGATTTGGCGCTGGGCCTGTAACCCTGGGGCATTCCATATGTTAAGAATGTCCTGTGCCAGTGAACTCCTTCCTCAGATGTTCACATTCAGCTAGGTCTAAAGGAGGAGGGACCGTTATCTGTGAGAGATTAATTAGGTTTTAAGTAAGCTGCAAGGTTAGTTATACAATATTTTTATAACTCAAAAGAACAATGACATATTGAATGAAATGCCCCCTGTGCCTGAAACAAGGACCATATTTTCTGTCTGAAATCCTTTCTAAATCTGTTAACGTGCTCTCCAGGACTGCACTCAACAATATCTAAAGCAGATGCTGACTTACATTTCGTTCAACAGTTTTAAGGCGTCACTTTAAGGAAGAAAGCATTTTGTCTTACTTGGCCATTAAAATGGGACCAGGTGGATGTAATTAGCCAGGCTGAAGAAGGGTGTCTGCTGAAAGCCTCACATGTGGAGCTCTGGTTTAGAAAACAAAGGTTCCTCTGTGTTCCTTTTTATATTTCTTTGAGGATAAGAGTAATAACATGTCTAATGTAAACTATTTGGAACCTACAATGATATAATCAAGAATATTATGGACTGGGAATATAGCTCATAGTAGAGTACTTCCTTAGCATGTGCAAGGGCCTGAGTTCAATCTCCAGTGCTGTGCCCCCCCCCATTACTTATAGCCCACTAACTAGAGGTAGCCAGTAATAATTGGCCTTGATCTTAATATTTTTGTGCCTCGACCTCCTGAGTGCTAAGATTAACCACCACACCTGTCCTTATTAATTTTTTAATTGCATTAATTTATTTGTGTATGTGGGGGGTGTGCATGTGCCACAGCACACATGTGGAAATCAGAGACATCTTGTGGGAGTTGGTTCTTTCCTTTCACTATGTGGGTCTCAGGGATTGAACTCAGGCTGTCAGACTTCATAGAAGCACATTTACCCACTGAGCCACCTGGTCAGCCCTTGTCTCTATAAAATTTCAAAATATTTCTGTGTATAAGACTCAGGGTTCAAGCCGGGCATAATGGCACACGCCTTTAATCCCAGCACTCGAGAGGCAGAGACAGGCATATGTCTGTGAGTTCAAGGCCAGCCTGGTCTACATAGTGAGTTCCAGGCCAACTGGGGCTACAGGGAGACCCTGTCTCAAAAAAACAAAAAACAAAACCAAAACAAATAAATAAAAGACTCAGGTTTCAATCTCCAACATTCAAAAAATTATGATATATTTGAGGGCTGGCAAGATGGTTCAACATTAAAAGTGCTTGCTGCCAATTAAAAAGTTTTAGTCACAGTTTTTTTAGTCCTATTTCTGAAGTTAATGAAATAACAAGGGTAACCTTGTGCAGCTGACCATCCACAAACTCTCACAGTCCAAATCCACCCAGGTTCTCTTTCCTGCTGGGTGCCGGACAGCATTTAATAGCCCTGCTGGTCAGTGGGGGCAAATATAGGTTGAGGGCAACGTGACTTCAGGACAGCAACAGCAGTTCCTGGAGTCTCCTGCAGACCAGAGAACATGCGGACAGAACTCTCAGTGTCCCTCTTTCTGAGAAAGGATGCCTGTTCTGCCTCCCATGCTGTGCTCTCTGTACATTTTCCCACCCCAAAAGATATGAACTTAGAGCAGGCATGGTGGTGTATCTGCAATACCAGCATTTATGAGACTGAGGCAGGAGCACCTTGAGTTTGACTGAGGCCAGGCTGACCCACATTGAAAGTTCCAGGCTGGCCACCTGACCTACATAGTAAGACTTTGTCTCAAAGAAAAAGAAAAAACAATAACATAAGAACTTCAGCTCACCTGCTCGGAGAAGGCGATCTGGGGATGAGCAAGGCCTGATGACTTTGGCTTCTTTATGTTATCTCAGGAAAAGGTTTTGTCAGATTTTATTGTATTGTCATTATGGTTTTTTTTTCAAAACATTGTTTATAATGGCACAATAAATCCAAATGGATATTTGTTCATATTATAAATACTCCCACTTTATTTTTTTTAATTTTATTTATTATTTTTATTTTATGTGTATGTGTGTATTGCTTGCATGTAGGTAAGTGTACCCGTGTCATGCAATGCCCATGGAGGACAGAAGAGGCTGTCAGATCCCCTGGAACTGGAATTACAGACAGTTGTTAGCTGACATGTGGGTGCTGGGATTCGAACCCAAATGAGAACAGTCAGTGTTCTTAACCTCTAAGTCATCTCTCCAGCCCAATACTCTCACTTTAAAACCTCATTCTAGGGTCAGGAGAGATGGCTCAGCGGTTAAGAACACTGGCTGCTCTTGACAAGGACCCAGCTTCAGTTCCCAGGACCCACATGGCAGTTATCAATATCCAAGGGATTCCAAGGGATTTGACGCCTTCTTTTGGCCTCCATGGGCATTGCATGACACAGGTATACTTACATACATATTTATTTATTTGTTTATTTTTTATTTATTTATTTATTTATTTTTATTTTTATTTTATTTTTTTTTTTTGGTCTTTTTGAGACAGGGTCTCCCTGTAGCCCCAACTGTCCTGGAACTCACTATGTAGACCAGGCTGGCCTTGAATTCACAGATATCCTCCTGCCTCTGCCTCCTGAGTGCTGGGATTAAAGGCGTGCACCACCACACCCGGCTGAACATATTTAAAATTTTTTAAAATTTTTAAAAGTTTATTTTCATTTTATATGTCTGAGTGCTTTGCCTACATATATGTATATAAGTGCACCCCGTGTGTGCAGTGCCCAGAGAGGCCAGAAGAGGGTGCTGGATCCTGTGAAACAGGAGTTACAGACAGTTCTCAGCCACCATGTGGGTGCTGGGAACCAAATCCAGGTCCTCTGCCAGAGTAGCCAGTAATCCTAACACAGAGCCATCTTTTCAGCTCCTTAAAAAAAAAAAAAAAAAATTAAGCCTTTTAAAATACTAAGTGTGGTGGTACACAGTTATTATTTCAGTACTTGGAAGATTGAAACAGGAGGATTGCTGTGGGTTCAGAACCAACCTGCACTACCAATGTGAAGCTTTGTCACACACAAAAAAAGAAACAAGGGCTAGAGAGATGGTTAAGCAGTTAAGAGCTCTGGTTGTCCTTACAGAGGACCCAGGTTTAGTTCCCAACACCCACAAGGCAGCTAAGAATTGTCTGTAACTCCAAGTTCCAGGAGATCCAATACCATCTTCTGGCCTCCCCAGACAGCACATGCTTGTGGTACACTTACGTACATGCAGGCAAACACTCATACACATAAAATAAATTATTTATTTATTTATTTAAAAGGCCTGTGTGATTAGCCAGGCGTGGTGGTGCACATCTTTAATCCCAGCACTCCAGAGGCAGAGGCAGGCATATCTCTGTGAGTTCAAGGCCAGCCTGGTCTACATAGTGAGTTCCAGGCCACCTGGGGATACAAGGAGACCCTGTCTCAAAAGAAAAGAAAAAGAAATGGCTCAATGGGCAAAGGCACTTGCTGCCAAGCCTGAAAACCTGAGTTTGATCCCCAGGACCCACATGGTTGAAGGAGAGAACTGATGCCTACAAGTTGTCTTTTGACCTCCTTGTGAGTGACATGGCCCTAGTATACCCACCCACCTACAAAATAAATAAAAAAACAAAACTTAGACATATATAAAATAGCATCCTTTTCCACATTTTTGTTTTCATTGTTGGCTATTATTACTCATTCCTAAAAGTAGACATCTAGGTCGCAAAACATACCACAAGGTTATCCTCCACAAACACATTTAATGCCAATGTGAGAAACTGCCTCGTTTGTAGCCCTCCACTAGTACTGTAGAAATGTATCTTCCAATTTCATGGGAGAAATCTAATTCCTAATTTTCACTTTAATCTCAGCACTCGGGAGGCAGGCAGGTGAGTTTGAGGCCAGCCTGGGCTACATAACAAGTTCCAGATCAGCTGAGGCTACAGAGAGACACTGTCTCAAAAAGACAAATAAATAAATAATAAAAAGTGTACTCAGAGTAAGAGAAGACTATATCCAGACATCTTTGGGCTAGATCAAATAGGTAATCCTAATTTTCTAAAGGATCCAAAATGAAATCTGCAGTCAGGTAAAACAGAGAGAATCAGAACATATTTCCAGATCCTGAAATCCTCAAGGGGGTGAATAACTATAAATCAATTATAAGTGCTGACATCTGGTTGAATGAAGGTGAAATCAGAGCTTTGTTTTTTTTGGTTTTTTTTTTTTTTTGGTTTTTTTTGGTCTTTTTGAGACAGGGTTTCCCTGTAGCTCCAGCTGTCCTGGAATTCACTATGTGGACCAGGCTGGCCTTGAACTCACAGAGATCCTCCTGCCTCTGCCTCCCGAGTGCTGGGATTAAAGGCGTGTGCCACCACGGCCGGCAGAGCTTTGTTTTTTTAGTCAAAGAGTCTGTGTATCCCAGGCTAGCCTCAAACTTGCTATGAAGCCAAGGATGACTTTGAACTTCTCACCCCCTGCTTCCACTTACCAGGTACTGGTATTACAGTTGTACACCACCATGACCATTTATGTTGAGCTAGGAATCAAACCCAGGGCTTTGTGCATGCTAGATAAGCACTCTACCAAGTAAGCTATATCACCAATCCCAACATTAGAACTCTTAGAAGTTCAGTGATCTCACTGTGTAACCCATCTTACATACTTATGACTAAAACAGATGTGCACAGGAGCTCCTCTGAAGATGTAGAGGGGCAAATATGCAATTCACAATTGTAATATTTCTATACCACATCATAGTTCTGCCTTGGTAAAGAAATGGCCTCATTCTTAGCATCCATAAGGCCAAGAGTGGACCTGAACTGCTGAGTACCACTTCCTTCAAATGTCTCTCAGAAATGTCCTCCTCAGCAAGGGCTTCACTCATTCTGTTTTGAAAGAGTATCTCCAGCATGAAATGGGGAAGTAGAAGTCAGGACTCACCCTTAGAGAATCTTGCCCCTTGATCCCTAGACCTAGAATACTATACACACACTCAAGTTCTCTCATTGTTTGCAATGAGAAAAGCATGCTGCCTTCATGCTGCCAGCATTTTTCTATCTAAAGCATGAATTTGCACATTCCTATATTACTTGACGCTATCTTGGGTGGAGGGCAAGGAGGGGGTCCTGAAGGGTTAAGGTCAGGTACTCAGGTCACAAGAGGAGACATGGCTCAGTGAGCTTGTTTATATTATAAAGTAACCTTTTGGTTGTGTGGTTAGGTAAGTCTTTAGTCCAGATTATGTCCATACTGTTTTATAAATGAAGAAGTATGTCCACATTACAAATGAAGGCATTCCTAGAAAAAATTATTCTCAGGGCTGAAGAGATGGCTCAGTGTTTAAGAGCACTGGCCGCTTTTGCAGAGGACCTGGGTTTATTTCCCAGCACCCACATAATGGGTAACAACTATCCATGATCCAGATCAGCACTGATACTCTGTTCTGGCCTCTGCAGGCACTACATGCACAAGTGCACTTACATATATGCAGGCAAAAACACTCTTAGACACAAATTTTTTTTAATTTAAATTTTTTTTTTAATTTTAAAAAGTTACTTTCTCAGTTCCTTCATGTTTGTTTTATAAAAGAAGCATATCCATGAGGGTGGACACAGTGATGGGCTGGTTAGGATGCAGTGTGCTGAAGCAGCAGCACAAGTCAGCATGACATCATCCTGGAAAAGGTGGCACAGGCAGGGCAGCACAGCGAGAAGAAGGCAGCACAGGAACACAACAGTTTTTCATAGAGTTGAAATTCACAAGAAGGTCTCTCTTCTGATGCCAAGTTGTTGTCTTCTGGTGTGACTTCATCCAGAGAAGCCTATAGGAGAAAGTGCAAGCAATCTCAGTTCTAATTAATAAGAGGAACTGGGGCTGAAGAGATGGCTCTGGTTAAGAACACTGACTGTTCTTGCAGAGGTCCTGGGTTTGAGTCCCAGCACCCACACGGCAGCTAACAACTGTCTGTAACTCCAGTTCCAGGGAAATCTGATGCTCTCCTCTAGCCTCAATGGGCATTGCATGATTGCAGGTGCACTTACACCCATCCAGGCAAGACACTCATACACAAAAAATAAAAATAATAAAATACAAAAAAAAATAGTTGGCCTTTAAGAGAGTCTATATAAAACCATGGATTTTGGTAAAACTTCTTGTTACTTAAGATGTTTTCTCAGCAAATGCCAAGGGCAGGGGAAATTGAGAGGGAATTTTTTAATTTTTAAAATTTTTCTTAAAGATTTAAAATATAAGGGACTAGAGAGATGGCTCAGCAGTTAAGAACACTTGCTGTTCTTTGAGAAGACCTGGGTTTGAGTCCCAACATTCACATGGCGGCTAACAACTGTCTGTAACTCCAGTTCCAGGGGAATTTGATGCCCTCTTCTGACATCCAAGGACATTGTATAACACGAGTGCACTTACATACATGCAGCCAATACACTCATACACACAAAAATAATTAAAAAAAAATTTTTTAAGATTTATGGGCAGAAAAGATTGCTCAACAGTTAAGAGCACTGACCATGTTTGCAGAGGCCCTGGGTTCCATTTCCAGCATCCTTATGACAACTAACAGCCTTCCTTAACTCCAGATCCAGGGGAATATGATGCCCTCTTCTGACCTCTATGGGCATTGCCTGACACAGGTGCACTCACATACATGCAGGCAATACACTCATATACATAAAATAAAAATAACAAAAAAAAATACTTTTCTAAAAAAGATTTAACCTATATTCTGTTCCTGAGCAGTTATTTCTTTTATTCTCCCCTTTTTATGTATTTAATTTTCTAATAAAAATGAGTTGGTTTGAACATGGCTTGTCTTTGGAGGTTATATAGGAAATAGCATGAGAGATATGAAAATATCCCAACATTGACAAGCAATGTTTTAGGTATTGCCTATTTTGATTTGTTTTGGAATCCCCTTTATAGAGAAGTTAGTTAATAAGTGTTTTCACAGTTTAAGGAGATTCATGTGTTTGAGCAACAACAAAAATAAAATCTTAAAAAGTATCTGCACATACAAGAGTTGATTTAAAATGACCAAAGGAATTTATGTGAGTTATTCCCATTTGCCAAAGCTCATTAAGATAATAGAGGGTTGATTTCTCTTGAGATGATGGGGCCCAGAGCTGATGGTGCCCAACCATTGGCAGTCAGGTCAAGACTGGGTAATTTGTTAAGTTTCTACCTGTGATAGTTGAAAAGACATAACAAGGCAGTTGGCATGACAATTTCCTTCTATGAGGAGGCCAGGTAATTCTGTATGTGCTCAAGTGCATTAGGTAAAAACAGGATGAGTTAGTCTGTGAAGGAGGCTTTGAACAGAGGGAACTACTGGTAACAAGAGTCTGAGGAATGAGCCAAGGTGGCTTGAGCCACATAGTAAGAGTCAGTAAACTGAAGGGTTAATCCAGGAATTGCTTGAAAGCAGAAAGAGCAGGTAACAGTTCCGCCCACTGGGTGGTAGTTGCTCTGGAGGTCACATATCCCAGCTTCATCACATCACATCATATAGTAATTCTTTTGTCTGATTTGTTGGTTCAAACTGAAAAAATTGTCACTGCATTGGGATTGAGATGTGTACTTACGGAAGAAAATACTTTTATAGGAAGTAATGACTTCCACATGGAAGGAAGTGAAAGGAAGCTAACTAGGACAGGTTGCCTGTTTTCTTGTTGTTTAGGGGTTCTTTGTATATTCTAGATATTAATTCTCTGTCACATATATAGTTTTCTCCCATTCTGGAAGCCATCTCTTCATTCAATTTACTGTTGCCTTTGAAGAAGCCTTGTAATTCACAAGGTCTCATTTGCCAATTGTTGGGCTTGTTTCCCAACCAACTGGATGCATTGCCTGGTGGTTCCATGCACCTCAGCCAGTTTCTTTGGGCTCTGCTGCAGTATCTCTTCCTGTACGGCCAGTGTGTTAAGAGCAGCATTTCCTGAGAGCTCCCCTCTGTGCTCACTGGCTCAGCGTAATTCATACAAGCACCTATTCCTGCAAATTTGCAGCAACTCCACCTGCTTCTCCAGAGACATCTTTCCTAACTTAATAAGATCATTCATTCACAGATCGTTAATATATTTTACTTATTATTTTTATTTTGTATGTATGAACGTATTGCCTGTATGTATGTGAGTGCACCAATATCGTGCAATGCTGCAGAGGTCAGAAGAGGGTGTTGGATTCCCCTGGAACTGGAGCTAAGGATGGTTCTTAGTCACCATGTGGTACTGGGAATTGAACCCAGGTCCTCTGCAACAGCAGTCAGTGCTCTTAGTCGCTGAGCCATCTCGCCAGCCCTCATTCACAGATCTTATCTCTGGCAGGAAAAGAGATGATAGTGTATTATCTTGACTGTTCCTTTTTGCTGAGTGTCATTGGTGAGACTTCTAACCTGCCATCTTACCCAGAAGTCTTTTTTTTCTAAAGACTGGGTCTCCTGTGTCCCAATCTGGCCATGAACTCTCTAGCTAGCTAAAGATGACCTTAAACTAGTTAGTCCTCTTGTCTCTCTATCTTCTGGGTGCTGAGATTACAGGGTTAATGCAAGTCTGGGGATCAAACCTAGGCCTTCATGCATGCTAGGCAATCACTCTACTAACTGAGCCATATCCCCAACCCTTAAGTAAATTTTCTAAGTTAAAGGAATATTTATAGACGGTGATAGTTTTCTAAACATCTTTAAGTATTCAGACAAAACTCTGGATTACCGATCCTGTTTTGTTCTTTTTCGCTTGGTTGGTTTTGTTTTGTTTTAATTGTTATTTTTTTAATCATGTTACATGGAGGTGTGTGCACATGAGTACAAGTGCCTAAGGAGGCCAGAGGCCTTCGAGCCCTCTGGACCTGGAGTTACAGGCTACCCAATGTTAGGGAAAGAGGAATTTACTGCTTGTTTGAATATACTGCTTGTTTAAATTTACTGCTTGTAACCAATTAACTCAACTAGAGACAGGCATCCGAAGATAGAGGCAAAGTGCTATAACCCCCAGAGCCTGACCTGTTCTGTGTCATGTCATGTCTGCTTACACAAGATAACAAGAAAGAGTTGTACCAGGCACATACCAAGCATCTCTTCCCAATTGAGACACCTGAAGGGAGCTATAACATTTTTTCTTGTTTTAAAGTTATTGGTTTGTGAAATGCTTGCTTTGAAACTATTGGCTGTATAAACGCGGGCTTTTGTGTAACAGTTGTGGGAGCCTATATAATCTTTACCTAAAATTGCCTCGGGGTCGATCGCTCTAACCAGACCTGCGTGTCTTGGAAGGATGGTCGGCCCCAGCTCTGGTTTAGTAAAACTCTGTTTGATTTTTGCATCTCCGTACTCTTGCATTTGTTCTTCAGAAGAGACCCACGGAGTCACGGACCCTAACACCAGCATGGGTGCTGGGAGTCAAACTCAGGGCAACTGCAAGCATACTACACTCACATAACAGCTGAGCCATCTCTCTAGCCCTTGCTTTTGTTTTATTTGGGGATCTTTCTTATTTTATTGTAAGAATGCTTTACATATTAAAAGAAAGAAAGATTTACTCATTAGAAGTATAATGAGATAAAATCATACTCCACTTAGATTGGACAGTATGGATCAATGGAGTAAGGCTACTGCATATATGACTGACAGTGTCAAATTAACAATGACCACTGTCAGACACTGAAAAGTATACCAATTCTCAAAGGTCCCTAAAGTATCAATAGAAGTACAAAACAAAGGAAATATTTTCCTTAAATCCCATCATCTACACATTTGGAGAAGATATTCATCAACTATTTATCTGTCATGAGATTACTACCCAGAATATATATAATGTGCTCAAAAAGTTCAACAATGACAGCAACAAAAATCTCATTTAAAAATGGGTAAAAGTGCAGCTGGAGAGATGGCTCAGTGATTAAGAACACTGGTTGTTCTTACAGAAGACCCAGGTTCAAATCCCAGAACCCACATGGCAGCTTACAACTGTCCATAACTCCAGTCCCAGGGGATCCGACAGCTTCTACTGACCTCTGTGGGCATTGCATGACACAGGTGAACTTACCTACATGCAGGCAATACACACATACACATAAAATTAAAATAATAAATAATTTTTTAAATAG
>NW_008353027.1:4834564-4837120 GCF_000622305.1 Nannospalax galili
GCGCATGCCTTTAATCCCAGCACTTGGGAGACAGAGACAAAACAATCTGTGAGTTTGAGGCCAGCCTGGTCTACATAGCGAGTTCTAGGGCAGCTGGGGCTACAGGGAGACCCTGTCTCAAAAAGACAAAAAATTAAAAATTTAAAAAAAAAATGGGTGAAAGGGAGCTGAAGAGATAGCTTAAAGTTTTTGCAGAGGACCCAGGTTCAATTCCCAGCACCCACATGGCAGCTAACAACTGTCCAAAACTCCAGTTCCAGAGGAATCCAGTTCCCTCTATGACCTTCATGGGCATTGCACAACACAGGTTCACTTACACACATGCAGGCAATATACTCATGCACATTAAAAAATAAAAATGAACCAGGCGTGGTGGTGCACGCCTTTAATCCCAGCACTTGGGAGGCAGAGGCAGGCGGATCTTTGTGAGTTCGAGGCCAGCCTGGTCTACATAGTGAGTTCCAGGACAGCTGGGGCTACAGAGATACCCTGTCTCAAAAAGAAAAAATTAAAATTAAAAAAAAATGAAATAATATAAAAATAGGCAAAAGACTCAGAGACATTATTTTAAAAAGATGTTAGAATGACCAAAAAGTATATGAAAAGAAAAGTTCCATGCCATCAAGAAAGTGAAAATCAAAAGTAAAATGAAGCTAAGCATGTTGGTGCGCCTTTGAGCCCAGCATTCAGGAGGCAGAGGCAGGCAGATCTCTACAAGATTGAGACCAGCCTGATCTACATAGTGACTTCCAGGTCAGCTGGGGCTACAAGGAGACCCTGTCTTAAAAAAACAAAAAAAAAAAAGTATGAGATTGGAGTAGCGGCTCTGATCTCAGCAGACCTCCAGAGAGTGCAGAGTTCTGGCCTCCCTCTGGCCTCTCTCTGACAGAATGCAGGGGACTGCCTAAGGGTCCGGGGATACTGCCTCTATGTCCTGGTGAGTTTCCCCTAATTGCACCATACCCATCCCCCTACCTAGGAGGCCCCGCCCAAAGCCCCAGGGCAGATCTGGCTTTGGTAGGCTAAGGCTGAGATGCTGGCAGACAACCTGAGAGGGTGGACTGTCTGAGAGTGCCCAGATTCTGCTTCCACATGGTGAAGGAAGCCTGAATGTACCTGACTGGAACCTGACTTGGGTTTCTGTGGGTACTCCTGAATAGCTGATCTGAAACCATCAGTTCCCTCCAAAATAAACCTGAGAGAACCTGAACCCTGTACCAACCAGCTTTACATAACCAGTAAATAAGGATCTAGGCACCCGGATAATACAAACAGAAGCATACTTCAACTTAATTCTCATATCAGAATCATAAACAACAAAAGAAATTCACATGCCAAAAATCACAAGGAAAGAATAATAAAATGGAAAGCCAAAGCACTGTCTTCACCAAACTCCACCAATCCTGTAGAAGAGTTCTACAAGGAGAGCCCCCTAGAGATATCCCAGGATACTGAATTTAAAAGAACAATCATAAACATAATGAAGGAATTCAAATTTAAAGAGCACACGAACAAACAAATCAAAGAACTAAAAGAAGATAGAGATAAATTTCTGAATGAATTCACCAAAGAGATAGAAACATTCAAGAAAACTCAGGCAGAAATGAAGAAGGAAGTACAAAACTCAATAAGCCAACTTGAAACAACAGGGGAAAGCCTCACTGCTAGAATGAATGAAATGGAAAACAGAATATCAACACTGGAGGATAAAGTTGAAGAACTGGAACACTCAAGCAAAGATTATGGAAAATTTTAAAAAAGAAGAATGAAATATGCAAGAGATGTGGGACACTGTCGGAGCCGCTAGTCATTGAGCTGC
Organism: Nannospalax galili; assembly: GCF_000622305.1. Classification (NCBI taxonomy): domain Eukaryota; kingdom Metazoa; phylum Chordata; class Mammalia; order Rodentia; family Spalacidae; genus Nannospalax; species Nannospalax galili. The sequence continues at coordinate 4,836,384 of NW_008353027.1, forward strand.
AGCAGCCTCATTTACTGAGTTTGTGTCATGCAAACCAGTACTTAACCTGCCCATTCAGGAGGAAGAAGTTTTCTGGAGAGCCTCACAATACCTGACCTTGAGGCATTAGTGGTAAACAAAAGGATCCAAGAAGCCTTTGATCTGACCGCTCCCTGACCCTCAGATACAGGTGGGGAAATACAGCAATTGTAACTAATTGAGTTCTTCTGTATAAAAAGACAGAACTGAAATAAACGGAGGCTGGCAGTATTCACTGTGAGCCCTCCCAAGAAGCATCTTTTCTGTCTCCTTTCCTTTCTTTCAATCCTCACTCCCCCTTTCAGGTACTGTCCATTTTGGCCAGCTGGCACCGGCAAGTGGCGCCTGGAACAGGGACCTGAAAAGTAGGGGATAAAGTGTAGGACACCGCTGGAGAAGTTAAGTGAGTGCACTCGGTACAATTGGGGAGTGGTGAGTATTTATCTTGGGAGAAGATGGGGCAAGCAAATAGTCACTTAGCTTTTGTAAGGAATATACTTGGGGCCCTAGGAGCAAAGGCTGAGACTAAAGAGGAGAATCTGATAAGCTATGGCTGGGATAAAAGTGAAACCAAACCTTCCGCTCCACCAGAGCCAGATCCACCCTATTATGAGGACCCCCGTCTGGGGCTAGAAAAGGGATCCCTTGACCCTGAGGATGAGTCTGCCCTAGGAGAGGAGATGGTTGAGTATGATCAGGAGAAGTGTCCTGATCACTGG
>NW_008353027.1:4840573-4849560 GCF_000622305.1 Nannospalax galili
ACCAGCAAAAATGTCTGTCATAGGTGAGGGGGAAAGAAAAATCTTCCATGACACAAAAAGCCTGAAAGAATACATGTCCACAAAACCAGTCCTTCAAAGAATACTTGAAGCAATGCAGAGAGTGGAGTGAGAAACAACTATACCCCAGGGGCAACAAAAGAAAATAAATAAAGGTATAATCAAGGAAACACAAAATTAGAGAACACAAACAGCAATCAAAATGATGGCAACGAATACACATCTTTCAATAATGACCTTAAATATCAATGGACTGAACTCCCCAGTCAAAAGACACAGGCTAAGTGAATGGAATAAGAAACACAATCCATCTTTTTGCTGTCTGTAAGAAACCCATTTCACCTTCAAGGACAGGCATTACCTTAAAGTAAAAGGATGGAAAAGAATATTCCAAGCAAACGGCACTAAGAAACAAGCAGGGGTTGCAATTCTAATATCTGACAAAGTAAAACTAATCACAAGAGATAAGGAGGGTCACTTCATTCTGATCAAAGGAACAGTTAACCAAGACAATATTACAATCCTGAACATATCCACCAAACTCTGGGGCATCCAAATTCATAAAAACAACAGTACAGGACTTTAAGACACAGATTAATCCCAGCTCAGTAATAGTAAGGGACTTCAATACCCCACTATCTCTATTAAACAGGTCAACTGGACAAAGAATAAACAGAGATGTCTAAATTAAATGATACTATACATCAAATGAACCTAACAAACATCTTTTGAATATTCCACCCAAGCACCAAAAAATACACTTTCTACTCAGCATCCCATGGAACTTTTTCAAAAATTGATCACATACTGGGCCACAAAACAAACCTCAACAAATACAAAGAAAATTGAAATAATCCCATGCATTCTATCAGACCACAATGCTATAAAGCTCAAAATCAACACTGAAACAAAGCCCTAGTCACTACATGAACTCATAGTCAAACAACACACTGCTAAATAATGAGTGGGTCAAAGGAGAAATTAAGAAAAAAAGAAAAGGATTCCTGGAATTCAACAAAAAGGACAATACCACACAACAAAACCTTTGGGACACTTTAAAAGCAGTCCTAAGAGGGAAGTTTATAGCTCTAAGTGACTACATTAAAAAATTAGAAAGAGCCCAAATAACTGACCTAACACTGAGACTCAAGACACTGGAAAGGCAAGAACAAATGAAACCCAAACCCAGCAGAAGAGAATAACAAAAAGCAGAAATTAGTGAAATAGAAACAAAGAAAACAATAGAAAGAATCAATGAATCTAAGAGCTGGTTCTTTGAAAAGCTAAACAAGATAAACAGACCCTTAGCCCAGTTAACCAAAAGAAAGAAAGAGCACCTCCAAACCAACAAAATCAGAGGTGAAAGGGGAAACATCACAACAGACACCCAAAAGATCCATGTTGGGGACTCCTGCTGTTTTGGGTTGTAGTCTTTCCATGTCCGGATAGCCGCCTCCCTACTCTCTTCCTGACTCATCTTTGAAGTAGCCACCACAGAAATATGGCCTCTGGCTCTGAAACTGCCAGGTTTTCCTGTGTGATAATCAGGCAGTCTGACAGCCTGGCAGGAGCCCACCACCACATGTAAATGAGGCATCCTAAAAGCACCTACCAACTAAGGTTTTGCCACTGCCCCCACAGTATAAAATATCCTGGTTTCCCCTAATTAATCGGAGCTGAATCACTAAGACCTGGAGCCGAGCTGAGTCACTGAATAAAGGAGCGGTACCACTGAATCTGACTGAGCTGAGTTCTGTGTCTTACTGCCTACGATCCAGACTTCCCGGAGAAGGCTGTCTCTTTGTAAACCACGACTCACAGAGACCCTGCTTTCACCGTCCCACACCTCCCCTCATGACCTGGCGAAGACCCTGCTTTCACCATTCCCGCACCTCCCCTCGTGACCCGGCGGCTGATGGATCTTGAACCTAGAGGGAGTGCCCGGTAGATTGGAACGGAACACGCCTGGAAGCACAGTGACCAGTAGAGTCGCCAGCATCCAGTAGCCACAGAGACCCTCAGCAACGCCGTGCGCGACACGTGCGCACCCCAGCAACGTGGTGCGCGGGACCCGCCCCAGCGGCGCGTGAGAGACAGGCGCCAGCCAGCAGCTGGCGCTCCGCGAAACCCACGCGCCCATATCTGGCAACCAATGTGAGAGCCTCTGAACTCCGTGCCAGCCAGCAGCTGGCGCCCCCTGAAATGCAGAATTCATGAGTATCTCTCCCACCAGGAGAGCAACACAAATCTCTTTTTTTCCTTCATCTCCCATCAGGAGACTAAAAAAGGCGGCTGTGCCTACAAGCCTCCCCACCTGTGGGTCTTGGCAAGTCTTTTTTTCTTTCATCTCCCATCAGGAGACTAAAAAGGCAGCTGTGCCCCCAAGCCACCCCACTCGTGGGGCCTGGCAAATCTCTCTTTCTTTCGTCTCCCATCAGGAGAATAAAAAGGCAGCTGTGCCCCCTAGTCACCCCACTTTTTCTATCTCAACACTGCTAGAAAAATCCCAAAAGTTCTAAGGGATCTTCACGTAAGCCTTGGAGTCAGCTTCTAAGGTAAACTTCCCTAATCGGTTTTGTTATCCTGCCCCCCAGGGCACTCAGACCACAGCTAAAATCAGTTAGGTGAGAATTTAAATTAACTAGCCCCTGCGGAGCACCTGAAAGTTCAAGGTGGCTCGCGCCGAACAAAAGATTTAAAAAGGCCATTTTTTTTCTGCAGTCTGCAAGCTAAGGCTTGTACCTGTCACAGTGTTCCAATCCCCTGGTGTCAGACTGCTGCAGGGACATTAAGCGCTAGACGCTATTTTTCTTTTTATAATGGGTAATTCAAAAATTTTGGAATGAAGTATATCAATTTGCGTCCTGGATCCTATCAGCAGACATTTCGGATCCAGAGGTCTGGACTAACATTACATATCTGGCTCGTAAAAAAGAAATCCAGGAAAGGCATAATTTTCCCCTTTCCTTTTTCCCCATAATAGCAGCCATCCAACCATGCTTAGGAAACCCACCTAAGATCGAGGAAAGCTTACAAGCACCAGAAAATAATAAAGGGGAGAGTTCAAACAATAAAAAAGAACTAAACTATGCAATGATAAACACACTAGAGACAAAAGGTCTTATAATAGCTACAAATAAAATGCAATCAGTTCCCCCCATTACCTTCCTGGGGACTGAAATAATGCCTACTACTGTTAGGCCCCTCAAACCCATCCTGAATGTTCCCCATCCACTCACCCTTAATTCCCCCCAAAGCTTCTTTTTCTGTCATCCTCATGGCTGTCTTTACTCTGCTTAAACAGCAATGCTTCAGCCAGCCCCCACTCTCCCTAATATCATGTGCTAGAGATTTTATTTTTCAGGAAAAAATCAGATCCATGGGACAATCGCTGGCGTATTCGAATAATAAAAAAAATTCAACCCAGGTGCATTCTCTAGGTACCCTACAGCTAACTTTCATATCTCTCCACAGCTTGCACCTGCAGCCAAGTCTGTGCTAACTCATCATAATATTATTCTACAGGAAAGACAGAGGACCAGATAAGATCAACTATGTCCTGGAACACATCTAACTTTCTTCCCTTCACCACCTACCCCAATGTCTAACTGATTTTTTAACAGAAAAAGATTTCACTGACTCTCATCTAGTGGATATCTACTGATTCAAACAACTGGCTAACTATTCAATTTGCATTTTCAGCGAGCAAGCCTACTCATTACAAATGCCTCACTAACTACTCTCTCCAGTACAGCATGCATCGCCCCTCCTCTTTTCATATGGTGTAAAGGAAAGGCTCAAAACTGTGTTAATCTCTCTTTGTCCACCTTTTGTGTACCAGTAATGATTACATCCCAGGTGTAAGAAGCCCTTTCCTCCTACACAGCTGCCACCAGAGAAAAATCTTCTTCCCCCTGCTGGTAGGGATCGAACTTGCACTTTCCCTGGGTACTGGAGGCATTGCTATGGCGACAACTGCTACAAGCCCAGCACCTGGCGGGAAATTTCCGAGACAAGCTGGACCAAGCCAATGGCATCCGCGACTGACAGCCTGGAATCTCTCCAACAACAAATAAACTCTCTCACCAGGGTTGTGCTCCACAACAGAAGAACATTGGACTTGATAACTGCTGAACATGGGGTGGGTGTATGGTATTGGGAAATGAATGCTGTTTTGTTGTAAATGAATCAAATGTTGTTGAAACCGATGTTAACACTCTCAAAAAACTTTGTAATGATCCATTTTCAAGATTTCAACCCACCAAACAATTAGGTTGGTTTAGTAATCCCTTGTGTCCAGAATCCTGACGTGGGTGTCTGTCTGCTGAGTTCCAACCTGGACTGACAATGTGCTAACACACAAAAATACTCACCAGAATGCTGGTTGGGGGATGTCCCCTCACCATTTGGGTCAGTTGCCCTAGGCTGCCCATCCCATCTGCCCTCTTTCAATAAACAATCCTTGCTATTCTGTGATCTCATCTGATCTTTAAGGTCTTGGATAATGGTGATGACATTGCAACTTTTGTGGGGTGGGGGTTGGACTGGAGGAACTGCACAAGAGAACACAATTCATGTTCTGTCTCTGCCTTACTTCTTTTTAAATCTCATTCTTTTTCTTTTCTCTTTTTTCATTCTCTTCTCTTCTGTATTTATTTCTGTATTTATTTTTTTATTTTGCTTTCCTTTTTCATTTCTTTTCATCTCATTTTACTTGTTATTTCCTTTATTGTTATATTTCATCTCATTTTGATTATCTTTTTCTTGTTGTTGTTGTTGTTTGGTCTTTTTGAGACAGGATCTCCTTGTAGCCCCAGCTTTCCTGGAATTCACTATGTAGACCAGGCTGGCCTTGAATTCACAGAGATACGCCTGCCTCTGCCTCCCTGGTGCTGGGATTAAAGGCGTGTGCCACTAAGCCTGACTCATTTTGCTTATCTTACTGATTATTTTCTTTATTTTTTTATGTCATTTTGGTTATCTTGTTGATTATTTCCCTTGTTGTTTTTGTCTTACTTAGACTTTATTTAAAATTCTGTATTGATTAATATAGTTTTGCTTTTGTTAATACATTGATATTTATATATTTATACTTTTACTAATATATTTATACATCTACTTTTCTTTGCTTTTCTTTTATCTCATTTTACTTATCAATATATTTATACATTTATTTTATCATAGATCTTATGTAGTCTATATCCTTCTTTTTTATTCTTTATTACATGTCATTTTAAAATTTTTGTCATTTTTTAATCTTATACAAATATTAACTTATGTGTATTGACATGTAAATGTGAATACATCGTGCATATTATAGTTGTAGATGTTACATTTTATGTTATTGTACTTAAGCACTGAGGAATCACTCCAGCCTTTATTATTTTTAAGACAGGAGCTTACCATGTAGCTAGGGCTGACCTACTTTGGAATTTACACAGATCCGTATGCTCCAGTTTCCCAAGCTCTAGTATTAAAAACGTGTGCCACCAAGCCCAGGAAAACTGATAGTGGTTTAAAATATCAGCTCAGACCAGAGAGACGACTGAGCTGGTAGACAGGTAAAGGAACTTCCTCCAACCCCAATTGACTGCTCCAAGTCATCCTCTGATTCCCTTAAAAAAAAGATAAAATAATATATCCTTTATCCTTTGGTTTGTTTGTTTTTTAACCCTAGGCTATCCTGGAACTCAGGATCTCTCAGAGTTCTGCCTGGTGATGGGATTAATGGCATGGACCACCATGCCTGGCAAAAGATTGCATTTCCCCCCAAGATTTTCCCTACTCTCACTTTGGAGAAGAATGCAGGATTTATCCATGTAAACAGGAGCCTCTGACTCCGTGATGACAGAATTAAAGGTGTGGGCAAGCCCGCCCAGCTAATCATATCTTTTAAAATTAAATTTTCCCCTAGCCAGGGCAGCAGGAAAGGTATGGAAACTAAAAGTGGAGTTTGGGTGACATCTTCTGGCAAACAGGTCTTCCTGCAGCTGTGCTGATGGAGTGAGAAGATGCACAGCAAGCCTAGCCCGCCACTTGGAGGAAGTCCTTGGTTACTTCCCTAAAAAGACCAGCTGAGCCGGAGGCATCCTATGCCTGAAGGCAGAGTTCAAGGCCAGCCTGGTCTACATAGCTAGTTCCAGCCCAGCTGGGGCTGTTGGGAGACCATGTCTCAAAAAGACAAAAAAAAAAAATCTTGGAATAAATCTGACCAAAGACACTAAAGATCTCTACAATGAAAATTTTAAATTCTTAAAAGAAAGAGATTGAGGAAGATACCAGGAGATGGAAGGATCTCCCATGTTCATGGATTGGAAGAATTAATATTGTTAAAATGACCATCCTACCTAAAGCAATATATAGATTCAATGCAATCCCAATCAAAATCTCCATGACCTACTTCACAGACTTAGGAGAAAAAAAAAAATCCTTAAATTCATATGGAAGCACAAAAGACCCCAGATAGCCAAAGCAATGCTGGGGGAATTACCATACCAGATCTCAAAGTATATTACACAGCTATAGTCTTAAAAACAGCATGGTACTGGCACAAAAATGGACACATAAATCAATGAAACATCATTGAAGATCCAAACCCCAAGTACATGAAATTTCAGTCACCTAATATTTGACAAGTTGCCAAGAACACACAATGGAGGAAAGACAGCATCTTCAACAAATGGTGCTGGCAAAATTGGATCGCCCCTGTAGAGAAATGAAACTAGGTCCTTTCACCTTACACAAAAGTCAACTCCAAATGGATCGAAGACGTCAATGCGAAACTGGAAACCCTGAAACTATTAGAAGAAAATATTGGCAGTAACCTACAAGATATAGGTGTAGGAAAGGATTTTCTAAATCAGACAGAAGTTGCTCAGGAATTAAGGTCAGCAATCAACAAGTGGAACCTCATTAAACTAAAAAGCTTCTGTACAGCAAAAGAAACAAAAAAGTGAAGAGGAAACCCATGGAATGGGAAAAAAATCTTCGCTAGTGACACATCTGACAGGTTTAACATCCAGAATATATAAAGAACTCAAAAAATAGAATCAAGAATCGAAATTAAAAGATGGGCTAAGGATCTAAATGGAGTTCTCAAAGGAAGAAATAAAGATGACTAAGAAACCTCTCAAAAAGTGTTCAACATCATTAGTAATTAGGGAAATGCAAATTAAAACCACCCTAAGGTATCACCTTACCCCAATCAGACCGGCTAGAATCAAGATAACAAATGATACTAAATGCTGGCAAGGATGTGGAGAAAAGGGAACACTCATTCACTGCTGGTGGGATTGCAAACTCGTGCAACCTCTATGGAAAACAGTGTGGAGAACTCCTTAAAAACTAAAAATGGGGGCTGGAGAGATGGCTTAGCAGTTAAGAGCACTGACTGCTCTTGCAGAGGATCTGGGTTCAATTCCCAGCACCCACATGGCAGCTACAAACTGTCCTTAACTCCAGTTCCAGGAGAATCCAAAGCCCTCTTCTGACCTCCATGGCATTGCACGGCAGGGGTGCACTCACATACCTCCAGGCAATACACTCATACTCATAAAATAAAAATAAATTTAAAAAAAAATTTAAAAAAAAAACCCTAAAAATGAATCTACCACATTGCAAGGTTATATACCACTCCTCGGCATATACCCAAAGGACTCATCCTATTGTAGAGACACTTGTACAACCATGTTTGTTGCTGTTCTTTTCACAATAGCTAAGACATGGAAGCAACCTAAGTTCCCCTCAATTGACAAGTGGTTAACAAAAATGTGGTATATTTACACAATGGAGTTCTATTCAGCAGTAAAGAAAGATGAAGAAATGTAATATGCAGGTAAATGGAAGGATCTAGAAACTGTTATACTAAGTGAAGTAACACAGACTCAGAAAAACAAACGACATGTTCTTCCTCATATGTGGATCTTAGCACCAAATCCTTTTGAATTCCAGGTCTTTTTAATGAGATGATGCTATACAGTAGTCCTTTCTGCATGAAATAACTGCTATCATCATGACTTCAGCTGAGCCTGATCGCTAAATAGTCACAATTGGGCTTGTTAGATGGTTGTGCTCATTCATTAAAGGAGGGCCAAGCAGGGTCATTGGACCCTCACCGAATTATCCAGGTACTCTTCCCAGCCAACTGTATGTAATTGGACCCTAATCACACATGGCCTCCTGGATTTGGGGAAGGCTAAAGCATACAATCTGGGGAAGGCTAGGAAGAGAAGGCATGACCCATACTGGGTAAAGGCTTTCCAGTGTACGTACCCTCAGGTCATACATACACCTCAGCAACCCCTCAGCTATCTCGGTAAGTAAGCTCAATAAATTCATTGTTTCCCCAGTAAAACTTTAATCAAACATTGGCTTGACACTAGAACCTTGAAAGGGAATAAGCATTGCTTAGCATCCTCAGGAAAAGAAGTCTCACAACAGATAGAAAATTTATTTAATTTAATGATATTGTGTCTCATAATTATTAAAAAAAAGAAAAAGAAAGAAAGAAAATGAGGATGTAAAAGATGTTTAAAGGATATGGGAATGGAGATATTCTCCAAAATAAGAAAAATGAGAAAGCCTAAGCAAGTGATGAAGGTCTGTTTAGATTTGTTATGATCTATAAAGGATGAGACAAAAATAATATGCACACAATCTTAAAATGTCTATTGTTAGGGTTCCAAAAAGCCACAGTTTCCCCCCTCCCCAACAGGGACCTCACCTTGACCTTTGGAGTCAAGGGAAACAAACTCTGCTGAGAAGCAGCCTGCCTTTCCTCTGATCTCCAAAGATAAGATAAGCAGATTCTACCTCTTAACCAGAGATTTTAGAAGCTGTTTGGCACAGCAGCTTTTCCCTTATCTTAAGAGGGCAAAAAAAGTAAACACTTCCAGAGCCAGATCCTGGCTGGCAGATGGAACAGAGCCAGGTTTACAAGCCCTGTTTTTCCTGCTTCCCCCTGCTTGGTT
>NW_008353027.1:4849579-4851481 GCF_000622305.1 Nannospalax galili
TCAGCTCACAACCCATGGGCTGACTTCTTTCCCTTCACTGACATTCTTCCCTTCCCTTCCCTTCCCTTCCCTTCCCTTCCCTTCCCTGACACCTTTCCCTGACATCTTTCCCTTCCCGGAGGGAAAGGTGCCCCACGCGAAATAAATCTGTATCCCGCTGAGAATTCCATCTGTGCCTGAGAATTCCATCTGTGCCTCAGTGCCTCATCCATCCGCTCGTGCTCTCCATCCGCATCGCTCGCTCCCGCCCGATCTCTACCTATCATCTATGGTCATAGTTTAGTCAACTAGTTTAAGGAACAAAATATCTGTCTAGTCAAAGTTTATCTCAGAATATTTGGTTTTTTACCCAAGCCTTATTATCTACATAGCACATGATAATTAAAAGTAACAGACTGGTGGAACTAACCTTATTGGATGTTTAACAGCCATACTTTGAGGCCTATACTAATGTGGTCAGAGGGACTTAAAGGACAGTTTTTGCCCCTTGCCCTCCAAGGTCAACTAAATTCAAGGGGACTATGGAACATCTCTCAAAATGTCCTGTAACTGTGGTGAGCCACCTGTCCTCTTGTTCAGGAAGGCCATGGAGACTCCACCAGATAGACTTGAACCAGAATCCAATCTACAAAGAGGAGGATCAACTCAGAGGAAACATCTCATTCACGCTTCCAAGTGAAGCCAGACATGGTTGAGAAGGATCTTTGACTTTTATTTTCCAGTAGATGGAACTGGTAAAAGAAAGGAGCTAGGAGCTCCTCCCAAGCCCATGTGACCCCCAAGGAACAGATCCTCAAATGACCTTAAGTATAAAAATAAATTGATTTATTTGGGCTAACTGCATGGTCTTAAACACCCAAAAGGAAAGTATAGCCAAAGAGTTAAGTCATCATATATTTCTTTAACTGTTCAAGGGATTGTGCCTCCCAGACATTAGGCTTAAGTTTATATAAAAAGTTATTTAGAGCCAGGTGTGGTGGCAACACACCTTTAATCCCAGCACTCGGGAGGCAGAGGCAGGCAGATCTCTGAGTTCAAGGCCAGCCTGGTCTCCATTAGTGAATCCAGGCCAGCTGAACCTACAGGGAGACCTTGTCTCAAAAAGCCAAAAAAAAAAAAAAAAAGTTATTTAGACAATTATTTCTCATTGATGATTTTATCCGGGCAGAAAGTGCTGCCCGGATGTAAGACTTCAAATCTTGGTCTCCGATACTGTAGTGTCCACCTGTAGCTAAGGGAGACAATCAGCTATTGTTCTAAAATGATGGATAAATTTGTTTTCTCCCCCTATCTAGAAGCCTTTGAGAGGGAACTGACACTGATTCTAACCACTCCAACAGCTATCAAAATACATGAAAGCAAATCCTGAATCCATCACTCTAGACTCCAGATGAGGAACCCAATAGAGGGATGCTTTTGGAAGCCCTTGTCAAGAAATTCCAATGGACTCTCATATGAACATTTGAAAATTGCCCTGTTCTGACTTTCTTCTAGTTCCCTGTCTAGAATTTGTAATACTAATTATTCTTGCCTTTACTTCTCCTTCGCATTTCCTATTCACAATTCAAGGACTTTCTTTTCCTCCTCAAGATAAGAGTTATGCAATGGGAGTCTTTTAGATAGACCCACTGAAGAGGTACTCCAATTGCCTCACCCTGCGTCCCTGTTCAGCATGGAAGAAGCCAGAGCAGTCGGTGTCCCAATTCCCTATTGGCAATTGGTAACCTCTTCAGAGGATGGTGTGATAAGAATAGGAGGTAGGAATTGGCTAAAATTCACAATGTCCTTGGGCCTCTTAGCAACCTACTCCGTTCCAAAGGCCGAAAATGTTGGATATATTTGGGAGCTTTTATCTAATCCTTAAAAGATTTTAGGGTTACCTCTTCAGAGGGGGAATGTTAG
>NW_008353027.1:4851574-4858695 GCF_000622305.1 Nannospalax galili
AGAAATAAAAAATAAAATTTACTATATTGGGGAAAAAAAGTTTTGTGACATGTAATAGACCTAGAGATATTGTCCAATAGATTTAAAGATGTTTAGGGTACTCAAATTTACAAGGCCTTTGAATGTACTATCAAAATATCCTTATTTATAAATCTGCACATGTATTTTAATTAAGCGTGCCAAAATAAAGCAAACAAACAAAAAAGTATGAGATGCCATCCCCAGTTAGAATGGGTAGCATCAAAAAGACAGACAAAAACAGGGACTGGAGAGATTGCTCAATAGTTGAGAGCACTAGTTGCTCTTGCAGAGGACCTAGGTTTGATTGTAAACTCCAGTTTTCAGGGGATCCAACGCTGTCTTCTGGCCTCCACAAGCATTGCAGAATACAGGTACATTTAGATACATGCAAGCAAAAAATAATAATAACATAAAATGAATGAATCCAAAAAAAATTTTTTTAGGACAAAAATGGCATTTAGTGACAAGGAGGCTAGAAAGACCTGCCCTTCAGAAGATTGTGTTGACCTCTTCAGCCCCTCCCTACCTTCAAGTCTCTGAATAAAACGATCTTAACACACACACACACACACACACACAAATACACACACAGAGATACACATGACAAAATACCAGGCGAGGATAAAGAGAAGGGGAACTCGTACACTGTTGGAAAGATGTAAATTAGCACAGCCACTATGAAAGACAATATGGAAGTTCCTCACAGAAATGAGAAACAGAACTACCAGATCCAGCGGTCTCACACCTGGGTGCATATCCAAAGGGAATCAGCATGACAGGGAGATGCCTGCATACCCAGTTTTACTGCAACACTGATCACAATAACTAAATTATGGAATCAGCAAAGATGTTCATAGATGGGTGAATGGATAAGGAAAATGTGACATCTATACATGATGGAATGTCATCCTGCCATAAAAAAAATGGACTGCAAGTACAAACCTGGGTCCTCTGCAACAGCAGATGGATAGATTGGAGGACATTAGGTCGAGTAAAATGAACCAGACTCAGAAAGACAAATACTATATGATCTCGCTCATGTGAAAGCTAAAAATGTTGATTTGGGCATGGTGACTCATTATTGTAATTGCAACACTTGGGAGGCTGAGACAGGAGGGTAACTGAAAGTCAGAGGATAGCCTGGGCTATAGTGTGAGACCCTGCTTCAGAAAAACCAAAATAAGTTGGTCTCATAGAAAAGAGTAAGAGTAGTTATTGAACGCTAGAAAGGCGGAAGGGAGGGAAACTAGAAAGAGGTGGATAATCAGCACCAAAATATAGTTAGCTAGGCGGCATAAGCTCTAGTGTGCTACAGCATGTCAGAGTAATTGAGATCTATGACAATTTTTTTTTTTAATAATGAGGATTGAACTGAGGGCGTCATGCAAACTAGGCCTTGAACTTGCAGAGCTCTGCCTGCCACTGCCTCCCCAGTGCTGGGATTAAAGGCGTATGCCACCACACCAGGCTTGGCTCACAGTTTGAGAATACAATCCATCATGGTGGGGAAGGTGTGTAGCAGGGAGAGTGTGAGGCAGCTGATCACATTACATCCAGTCAGGAAGCAGAGAGACAAATACTGGTGCCCTGTGTACTTTCTCTTTTTCATTCAGTTCAGGACCCCAGCTTATGGGATGGTGCCCCCAACATTCAGGAAGGATCTCCCTGCCTCAGTTTAAGACCTCTCAGAAAACACCCTCACAAGCATGCCCAAGGTGTATTTCCTAGGTGACTCTAAGTCCAGTCAAATTGACAATGAGGGTCGGGGTGATGTCTCATCAGATTAAAGCACTTGCATGCAATCCTGATGACCTGAGTTTGATCCCCAGAGCCCGTGTAAAAAAGCAGGCTAGCCTGGAATATGTGGTACAGCAGGTACAACATAGGCCCTGCCTAAAACAATATATAAAGGGTAGTAAGAGAGAAGAGACCCCCCAAAAAGTGGTCCTCTGACTTTCATATAGGCACCATGGAATGCACAATGCACAAACTCACACTCTCACAAGCACATTCATGTACACACACATAAATAATTTTTTAAGACATCAACCATGAATATCTCAGCAAATGAGTGTGGCATCAAGTAGTTGGCATACAACTGAATCAATGTAAGCTGCACGAATGCTTGTCTCCTTGGAGCTCTAGACTAGTGCTGCCCAATAGCAATCATTTGTTTGGGTTTTTTTGTTTGCTTGTTTGGATTTTTTGTTTTTTTTTTTTTTTTTTTTTTTTTTTTGAGCTTGGGACTTCATACATAGTAAGTGCTATACCACTGAGCTGTACCCTAGACCAAGATCCAAATTTAATTTCCCTCTTCATACTGTGCACAGTGCGTACTGCTAATAGCTTTGCTATTGCTCTAGAATGCTATTTTCCAGCATGGTGGGGGTTATTGTCACCCACATTAGAAGCTCCCCCCTAGATACTGGAGAAAGGACATTAGGGTTCTATGAATTCCCCAAGACTGTATGTAAAACCATCTAGATGATTCTGAGCAGCAAACCCAAATCTCTTTGGTCCTTGGCCTTGTGCTTATGTATTCTTGAAAAGCTCCAAGGGTTTCTGAAGGTTGCCAGGGCTACCAACCTCTACCCTAAGAGCACACAGTGGGAATCAGCTGCTGAGGCTGTGTGTGCTGTTTCCAGGTGAGCCTCCCATATGCTGCCATATGCTATAAGAACAAACAACTCAAATGCAGTTGCCTCTTTTTTTTTTGGTTTTTTTTTTTTTTTTTTTTTTTTTTTTTTTGGTTTGGTCTTTTTGAGACAGGGTCTTCCTGTAGCCCCAGCTGGAACTCACTATGTAGACCAGGCTGGCCTTGAACTTACAGAGATTCTCCTACTTCTGCCTCCCAAGTGCTTGGTTTAAAGGTATGCATCACAACACCTGACTTGACACCTTTGCATTCTTTTTTCAAATACTTTATTTTTTTATGCGTATGGATGGGTGTTTTCCTGCATGTACATAAGTGTACTGCATGTGTGCAATGCTCCTCAAAGGCCAGAACAGGGTGTTGGATCCCCTAGACTGAAGTTATAAATGGTTGTTAACCACCATGTGGATGCTGAGAATTGAACCCAGGTCCTCTGGAAGAACAGCAAGTTTTCTTAACTGCTGAACCATCTCTCCAACCCCACTTATGCATTCTTAAGGCCCTGATTTGGTGTCATGTACTTTTGGAAGCTATGCCTGATGCTCTAGTCTTACCAGGGGCATTCTGAGGTACCCATCTCCTGAATCCCAAGCTTCCATGCTTTCCTCTATGATTCTGTACATGGACTGCTGTCTTTGCACTAGCCTGTTCCTGAAGGGAAGAAAGTGGGTCTTATTAATCTTTGTTTCCTCGGTGCCTTATAAAATACCTAATAAATAGTAAGTCCTCAACAAATAAATTACTTCAAGAAACAGCCAGAATCCAATCACAAGAAGGCCATCTTTTATTCTAACTCTGCCTATTCACTTCATCTAGAATTTATTAAACTACTGGCAAAGTGGGGAGCGGTTGTATATTTCAACATAAACAGCAATCTTGAGAATGTTTCCAAGCAACTCTTGAATTAAGATGCGACTAAGCCTCCTGGCTATTCTTGGGGCCTTTAGGTGGTATTATTTATATAATTCATTAAAAAAAAAAAAAAGAAAAACCTCTTCACCCAATTACAAACTGAAATTTGTGTTTCATTTAAACTGAATGTAAACACTTTAATTTGGTTGCACTTGGGCCTGTCTTATTTTTTCACTACCGAGCCTAAGATGTAGCTGATGAGGGCCCAGGATAGCTTATCATTTTGTCTCACCTGGAACCTGAGTCCTTCCTGCCTTTATGTCAACTGAAGCCCCCAACCAACTTCTCCACATTCTAGGAGCTGCTGAAGGGAGGGAGTGCTCTCCCCTCACCATGACCATTGAGATAGTACCAGGAGAGAGGACATGCAGCTTAGGTAAATTCGGATGCTTGGCTTCAATGCAGAAAAGAATTTCATGATGAACCAACATGAAGCAGAGTTTGAGTTTATTGAAAACAAAAAGGCACTCGGGGAAAGAATGAGACATAGACAGTATGGGTATGGGTTTCTCAAAGGAGAGTCACAATTAAATGTCTTAGCAATAGATAATACCACTTTGGTGGCTCTCCAATTAGAAGTCATAGTTACTAAGAAACATTTTTATTCTCTCTCTCTCTCTCTCTCATTACTTCCTTATTATTTATTTAATTTATTTATTTATGATGTGTATGTGTCTGTGTGTGTTGGGGATTGCACCTATGCCACTGTATACCATGTGGCAGTCAAAGGAAAAGTTATGGGAATCAGATCTCTCCCTCCAACATGTGAGTTCCTGGAATCGAACTCAGGTCATCAGGCTTGGTGGCAGGTGCCTTTACTCACCAATCCATCTCACTGGTATAAACACACACACACATACACACACAATCAAAGTGTGCATGTTGCACATAGGAAGTCAGTTTTGTTGCATACTGTTCTTCATCCCAGAATAAGAAGCAAGGAAGGCAGTGTTCTGAACACAGGTTTATAGTCTCAGAGCTCAGGCTCTGACCAGCCTTGTTCTTTTCCACTTGACCACCTTGCTTGTGGCACTATGAGGTGGACTCAGGTTTTGGATCGATTATCTGCACAGAGCAGATGGATGAACCTTCATCATACACATCCATGTCCTGGATCATGGAGCAGTATTGTGTAAGCATGTAACCAGGATGATCAGTCAAGGGTCTATGAACCACTTGTTATGCCTGGCACAGAGGATCCTGCTGCAGTTTAGCCAAGCTACCCCAGTGACCTGATGTAGGGGAACAAACGGCTGTTAAGGGCCAGTTTATGTTTAGTCAACATGGTGCTGACACAGATTTCCAGTATGGGCCGACATGGCTAATGCTAGAAATCCAGAGAGCTATGAGTCAGCACAAAATGGCTGACACCAGATGTGTGGGGACCCCCAAAGGTAAGTGATATAATCTGTAGATAACTATTTTTTTACAGAGTGCCAACTTTGGGTGATTCTGTATAAATATCACCCTCTGCCTTCTCTAGCCAGCCTGTGTGTGTTTGCCTGTAGGTCTGTACCTAACTCCATGTGGCTCATTTGTCAGTCTATGTGTTTACCTTTGCCTGTTTGTGTACAATCCATGTGTGCCAGCATGTGCCTGGGTGCCTGTGGGGGCTGCCTGCCTACCAGCCTTTGTGTTGGTGAATACAGTATAAGACATATTGTATAAGTATAAGACATCTATCTGTGGTGTCTCAAAATCTCTTCAACCTCCTAGGCTTCTCTGACCCTTCTCCTTTCCTGACATTGGAGCTTGGACCTCACACCTGATTATGGTAAATCTCTCCTGGAAATGTTTGTAGTTCAAAAAAATGACTGTGGATCTAGTAGTCCTGCGGAACCCCAGCCTTCTACTACAAGATTTTCATTAGCTAAAGAACCCCTAATCATATGCCCTGTTCTCTCTTTGATAAATGACATTATAAGGAGGCTCCAGAGGTGCCTCAAGTGAGATTATAGTCTAATAAGATAAAACCAGGAACCAACTAAAGTTGCACAAGGGACATGTCTTTTACTGTAAATCGGGTTTCTGGTGAGAATGCTAGAAAATTATAGGTTTATAGCCTGGAAGGGAGAAAGGCATTAAAGCAATTGTTAATTGTGCTGGAATTCCTAATTCTCAGTTGGTGAGAGGCTTCGATCAGACCTCCGGGTGAGTGGCTCTTTCCCTTCCTATGTCCCCATAGTTTTCCCTGTCTTTCTTTCTTTTTCTTTCTTTCTTTCTTTTTTTTTTAATTTGGTCTTTTAAATTTTTTTATTTTATGTGTATGTGTGTATTGTGTGCATGTAGGTAAGTGCACCCACGTCATCAATGCCCAAGGAGGACAGAGGAGGCAGTCGGATCCCCTGGAACTGGAGTTATGGACAGTTGTTAGCTGCCATGTGGGTCCTGGGATTTGAACCTGGATCTTCTGCAAGAACAGTCAGTGTTCTTAACTGCTGAGCCATCTCTCCAGCCCCTTAATTTGGTCTTTTCTTATGTTGACAGAATGTCTTTGAAACAACTTGTGAGGCCGTGTGAGGCATGGCTTTGCCATAAACTATGTTTATTGCTGTGTTGCCTGGGGGTGGGTTCTGTATCCGTTCCGAGACTGTAGAAGAAGCACACCTGAGAAGGACTGAACTGTGGAGTTAGCGTTAAAGCACTACAGCAACATGCAGGCTCCCTGATCTCAACACACTCGCTCTGTCTGCCGTGCCACCGTTAGCAGCAGCCCTTGTGTTGGCAGGTGTGGAAGAGGCCCACATTCTTCCCCAAATGTGAATGTCCATGGGTGGGCAGCACAGAAATTGCATAACCTTTGCTGATAAAGGTTGAAGGGCAATACAGAGACAAGTCCCAATTTTGCCCCGCCTGCTGGCACATCGCCTGTAGACCAGGGCTAAGACTAGACTATTATAACTCTAACCACACAACTTCTGCAAAGGACAGGCTGTTGTGATAGGAATTTTCCATGACTTGCAAAAACAAACAGAAGACCAGAGATCAAAATGTGTTGTATCTCAACCAGGGAAGACGGTTTAGAATTTCTTTTAAAGAAAAGAATTTTATTTTTTCACAATATAAAATGTTATGGTGCCAAGACTCCTGGGAAGGACCACTCAGACTCCAAACGTTCAGAATTAGCCGAATTTTATTTAGCTTGACATTCACTGCATTCTCTAGTCTGGGAAGATTATTCTTCCCCATAGACCACCGCCGCCCCCACCTTATGCTCACCATCTCGTAGAAAGCTGCTCCCATCCGTATACCAAGTGGCATCTGCATCTGTTAGGGGCTGGTCAGTGAGGTCTTCCCTGGTCCCATGTGTCTCTGGAAGTATTTGCTGGCAGTCATGAGGAATCTCAGTGCCTTTCTCAGTGGCTGGTAGCAGCGTGGCAGGGTTTAGGGTGGCAGGGCTACCAAACTTGAGCTTTTCTGGATTTAATAGTAGTGCCTGATAATGGGTCACCCTGGCATTTGACAACCATCTGTCAGGAGGCTGTCTAATGATGGACTCCACTGCATGAGGTGTTATAACAGTTAGGGGCTGACC
>NW_008353027.1:4859279-4862000 GCF_000622305.1 Nannospalax galili
GTGCCCTGCATAGCACAACTTTTTAAAAGCTCCACAGTCTTTTATAAATTCTATCACTTAAAAGTCCAATGTCTCTTTAAAAAACTCCAAAGACTCTGTAACAGTATGCTCCTTAAAATAAAAAAATAGGGCTGGAGAGATGGCTCAGTGGTTAAGAGCACTAGCTGCTCTTGCAGAGGACCCAGGTTCAGTTCCCAGCATCCACGGAGCAGCTAACAACCATCTATAAGTCCAGTTTCAGGGCATCCAATGCCCTCTTCTGACCTCCATGGGCATTGCATGACATGGGTACACTTACATAGATGCAGGCAATACATGTATGCACATAAAATAAAAATAGTAAAGAAAATATTTTTTTAAATAGCCCTTGATAGAGTCTTTGGGAGATTCTTTAACTTCCCTCTGAAACTCACAAGCTGGCTGCCTTTGTCTTCATTTCTCTAAACATTCATATCTTCCAAGCTCCCACAACAGCTCATTAAACTCTGCATACTCAATAGTTTTTCCAGCCCAAAGTTTCAAATGTTTCCACAATCCTCCCCAAAAGCAACATGGTTAGGCCCATCACAGCAATATCCCATTCTCTGGTACCAATATCTGTCCTAGTTTGGTTTCTGTTAATTCAATAAAACACTGACCAAAGCCAACTTGGGGAGAAAAGGGTTTATTTGAATTACACATCCCCATCACAGTCCATCTTTGAGGAAAGCCAAGTCAGGAATTCAAATTGGGCAGGAGCCTGGAGGCAGAAACTAAAGCAGAAATCAGGAGGTATGCTGCTTACTGGCTTACCCCCAGAGCCTTGATCAGCTATCTTTCTTATACAGCCCAGGCTCATCTGCCCAGAGGTAGCACTGCCCACAGCAGGATGGGCTGCCCTGCATCAATTAGCAATTAAGAAAATGAGTCACAGACATGTCCATAGACATGTTCACAGCCTGATGGAGGAAATTTCTCATTTGAGGTTCCCTCCTCTCAGGTGTCTGTAATTTGTGTCAAGTTTACAAAAACTAACCAGCACACCTGGAATATATTTTTTTAACCAGGATAGAAGGCCTAGGAATGTAGCTCAGAGGTAGAGCACTTGACAACCATGCACGAGATTTGATCCCTGGTACTGTTGGACCCCCAGACTGGGGTACCCAACGTTCACGGGAGGTCGCACCCCAATAACTCAGTCCTCAAATCAGGAGATGCAACAAGCATGAGGATTTATTGGCGTTTTGCAAAACGGACTCCCACCTCACTCGGAGGACAGAAGTCCAGAGCCCAGTTCACAGGTTTCTTTTAAAGACAAGCGGCGGCTATGTGCCAAGCAGAAAAGCAGCGGCTATGTGCCAAGCAGAGGCAGGGGGAATTTCTGGGATGATTTCCAGCTTGGGCAAGGAGCATGAAAAAGGTCAGCTCAGCTTGTTTTTTAGAATTATTTTTTATTTTTACTTCCTTGTACAGTTTTTCTCAGGCCTGGGGGATTTTAGTTTAAATCCATCATTTTGGAGGGACTTGGGTCCATCATTTGGGGGGACTTGGGTCCATCAAGACTTGACTAGGCTATAGAGCCTGTTCAATGCCAGACTGGGCAACTTAGGAGACCCTATCTCAAATAAAATAAAAGGGATGATTGCCAAGGTTCTCAGCCCTAGGCTTAGAGCAATCTCAGTATTACAGTCAGACACAGGGTGTGGTGAGGGGGCCTTTTTTATTGGTCCTTTACAACCCAGTTTGCAAGGTTTCTCCAGGGCCTCTGGTTTCAGTTGTGCCAAGAAAGAGGCTTAGAAGTTGTTACTCTCATACTGACAAGAAAAAGCTGAGCAAAACTAGATACCAATGTTTTTTCTTGGACTCATTAGAGAACTGAGGTTGTAGGGCAAACTGATATCCTTGAAGCTGGAGAGAGACAAACAGCTACAGAACTACAGCCCAGAGCCTCTTATCTGGAGCACAAACCCCTGGTGCATAATGACAGGACACTTCAGTGGATGAGCTGCAGATGATTGAATGTAGACTGGCTTCCCGCAACTTCCATGAGTTTTATCTCCTGGAATTCCACCAGCTTCCCATGGTGAAGAGCCAAAAAATCCCTCTTAATTCTGGCAAAGAGAGAGGACAAGTGACCATTTTGAAATATGCCTCCTGATTGTCCCCAATAAAAGTCCGCTGTTCATTGAAAGAACTTCGTTGGGGCTTTGCTTCCTAGAGGCAGCAACTCAGCCGCAGCTCCTCCAGCCTTCCTGTTTCGCCTAAATAGGCAGTGAAGAAAGGCAAGAAACACTTGGGAAGGTCCTAGCTCAGAAGGCAGGCCCCTAATACAGTACCATTTAACCATGAGATTATGGACTGCTTCCCCTCCCCCACCTAACAGGGCTTCAGAGCAGTGACACAAGATTATGGTTGAAAGAGCTGCAAGACTTGGGTCCTATTTTCAAAAAAAAATTAAGAAAACTCAATGATAACAGGAAAGACGAAACAAGGGTATTAGAGGAATTCCAAGCCACTAACACGTATGACTACAGCAAACCTTAAATGCAGATCAACACCTAACCAAGCTAATAGAGACCCTCTTACCTAAGGCCTCTGCACCTCAGCTCCTACTGCCAAATACATTGTGTCCAGTCTCAGTAGTACAGTATTACAGTATTGTGTCAACAACAACAACAAAAATACATTACATTGTGTCAACCGAAAAATAAGACATTTAAAATAACTATAATTAGTATGTTA
>NW_008353027.1:4864853-4865086 GCF_000622305.1 Nannospalax galili
CCTAGCCAGCGGCTACATTGTCCAGTTTCTTTGAGAGATAAGCTTACTGGCCTTTTCCAGGGCCCAAAGTCTGAGTAAGGACCCCTTTTGTCATTTCTTTATTTTCATCTATATATAAGACGAAAGGTTTTGTCAAGTCTGGCAATCCCAGAGCTGGAGCTGTCAGCAGTGCTCTTTTTATTTTGTCAAAGGCTCTCTGGTATTCTTCAGTCTGGACGAAAGGAGTCGCTATT
>NW_008353027.1:4865130-4866381 GCF_000622305.1 Nannospalax galili
GCTTCCCAAGAACTCTCTGAGTCCTCTGGCTGAGGTTGGTGGGGGGATAGAGGCTACTGTCTGTTTCCTGCTTTCTGTCAGCCAACGTTGCCCTCCCTCCAACCTATAGCCCAAATAGTTTACCTGTTGTAGGCAGATCTGGGCTTTCTTTGCTGAGGCCCGGTATCCAAGTTCCCCCAGTCTCAGTAGGAGAGCCTCCGTACCTTGCAGACAGCCAGCTTCTGTCTCTGCTGCTAAGAGGAGGTCATCCACATATTGAAGAAGCATAATCTGTGGGTTTCTTACCCGAAAGTCAGCCAGATCACGGTGTAGAGCTTCATCAAACAGAGTAGGGTAATTCTTAAACCCTTGGGGAAGTAGTGTCCAGGTTAGTTGCCCTGATATTCCAGCTTCAGGGTCCTTCCATTCAAAAGCAAAGATGGGCTGGCTAGCCGGGCTCAATCTTAGACAGAAAAATGCATCCTTCAGGTCAAGAACAGTATATCACCTGTGACTGGGAGGCAAGGTACTCAGGAGATTGTAAGGATTTGGAACAGTGGGATGTATATCTTCTATCCTCCGATTGACTTCTCTTAAGTCTTGGACTGGTCGGTAGTCATTTGTTCCTGGCTTTCTTACGGGGAGCAGTGGGATGTTCCAAGGTGATTGACAGGGGCAGAGTATCCCCTAGAGCCAGGACTTGGGCTGTCTTCTTTTATCTGTTCAACTTCTTTGGACAGTCTCGAGCCCAATGTCCTCTCTCTTTGCAATAGGCACACTGGTCTTTATCTACTCGAGGTCTTCTTTTGTCTCCCAGGTCCCTACCTGGCCCTGTTCCCCGGACTACTGTGGCCAAAATTTGACTTAACTCTTTATTTTTCTTCTTCTCTCTCTTATCTTCTCTGGCTTCCTGTTCTTTTCTAATTCTATCCTCTCTCTCTTCTAATGTCTCACGCTTATTGTAAATTTTCTCAGCTTCTCTTATTAAATCCTGTAAGGAGTACCCCTGAAGGCCTTCTAGCCATTGAAGCTTGCCACGAATGTCAGGAGCAGATTGCCCTATGAAGGCCATAATAAGGTCTGCCTGACACTCCTGAGCTGTGGGATCAAAAGGGGTGTACATCCTATATCCCTCTATGAGGCGCTCTAGAAACCCTGCGGGGGTTTCATTTTTTCCCTGGGTTATAGCACGTACCTTTGCCAAATTGGTTGGGCGCCTTCCGGCCCCTTTGAGACCCGCTAACAGAGTCTGGTGATAAAGACGGAGACACT
>NW_008353027.1:4866681-4870591 GCF_000622305.1 Nannospalax galili
AAAGGAGAGAGAGAGAGAGAGAGAGAGAGAGAGAGAGAGAGAGAGGAAAGAAACCACTTCAGACAATGATGACCGGTGGTTGTGCTTGTGAACGAGTGCCTTCTGTTGCCCAGTTTTTCTTCCACGGGGGACGTGAATTTATCTGGGATTCACATCTGGGACCCCCTTATCCTTCCACGGGAGTCTTTTAGCAGCGAGCGCCCTATGGCTTTTATTTGCTCAACCCGTGCCTGCGGGGCTTTCTTAGTGGCGAGAGAGAAGGAGAAAAAGAAGCTACAGACAGAGGGGTCCTGTCTCCACCCGTGCGGGCAGTCGGGGTCCGCCAAGAGGGCTAAGAGCCTTTGGTTTACGTCAGGGAGTGGCCCTGACCAGAAAACCTCAATTGCTCCTTTGCCTTTAGCGGTCCCTCGCGAAGACTTGGACCAAGAGTACAAGAGAAACAGAGAAGGCTTAGAATAGAGAGTGTAGAGGAAAATACAAAACCAGATTTTTTTTTTAAATACTAATACACTATTAAGTACACACACATACCATGTTACATCACATTCAAGTGGACCGGTCCTTCTTACACCCAGACACGCACAGCACTCATTCTTGTTTTCAGGATCCCCAAGTACAAACACAGATAGACCACAAGAATCCTCGGTGCGCTCTCTGACTCAAAACTGAAAGTACAGATCGGGAGGGGAGTAGCCAAGCCAATCTCCCTTCTCCCTAGGTGAGGAGACGCTGTCTTCCTCACTTCAGATCACTCAGGTCACTAGGGCCAGAATGTTGAAACCTGGGGTCTCTGGGCACGTCTGCCACCCCCACTGGTTCCGAGAATACAGACTTACAGGTCCTGCACAGGCACAACTGTTCAGACGGAACGTTCCCAGAGCAGAAAATGACTGACAGACATTAAGACCAAGACAAACCATAAAACAAATATTCTTACCTCCTGCTGATCTGAGGAAATGGGTCTGGGGGTGACTAAATCCCGGACGAGCCCCCAAATGTTGGACCCCCAGACTAGGGTACCCAACATTCACGGGAGGTCGCACCCCAATAACTCAGTCCTCAAATCAGGAGATGCAACAAGCATGAGGATTTATTGGCGTTTTGCAAAACGGACTCCCACCTCACTCGGAGGACAGAAGTCCAGAGCCCAGTTTACAGGTTTCTTTTAAAGACAAGCGGCGGCTTATGTGCCAAGCAGAAAAGCGGTGGCTATGTGCCAAGCAGAGGTAGGGGGAATTTCTGGGATGATTTCCAGCTTGGGCAGAGGAGCATGAAAAAGGTCAGCTCAGCTTGTTCTTAGCATTCAGAATTATTTTTTATTTTTACTTTCTTGTACAGTTTTTTTCAGGCCTGGGGGATTTTAGTTTTAAATCCATTATTCTGGGGGCTTTGGATTCATCAGTACCACCAAAAAAGGAAAGGCTGGGGAAATGGCTCCACAGATAAGAACACTTGCTATGCAAGCAGGAAGACCTGAGTTTAAAACCCAAGAACCTACATAAAAAGTTGAGCATGGTCACCTGCACATGTAACCCTAGGGCTGTGGGGGTGGGGGATCATGTAAGGGGCAGAAAGAGGGCTGCTGTGACTTGCTGGCTGCCAGCCTAGCTCTAGGTTCAATGAGAACACCTGACTCAAGGAAATGAGGCAGAAAGTGATAGAGCAGGATATCCAACGTCCTCCTCTGGCCTCTGCAAACACACATAAGTGTACATACATATACACACACACACATGCACATACACCATACTCACAAACATGCATACACACATGGAAGGGGAAGGAAGGAGAGGACAGAGGAGGGAACGGAAGGGGGGAGAAATGGTGGTCTTTGGTGTTTTCTGACAAGTAAGTAATGGGAAGGAATATGTACTTACAAAAAATGTCCTCACCCATTATAAAGGTGCCATTAGTTAAATTCATGTAGTAGATACACTATTTTAAAGACCATAGACTACAGTGAGGATCACAATGACATGACTTCATCATTTTATTCCCACTCACTAATCTTTTGTCAAATGATCTTGAGACTAAGATTTCAATTATCACCTGGATTTGAAGTGATACATTTACAATAAGCCAAACCCCAGATGCAGCATATAGGCGATTCCAGGCTGCCTTCAGATCCAGACAAGTGGGGCCCTGCCCTGGGCCTGACTACCATGTCATTGTGGTGCTGAGGCACCACTCTGTGACTAACACTATTCAAGGAAGTTTTTCTCCACACCTCTTGTTCTAGATCCAAAAAAAAAGAAAGGAAGGAAGGAAGGAAGGAAGGAAGAGAAGAGACGAGAAAAGAAAAGAAAAGAAAAGAAAAGAAAAGAAAAAAGAGAAAAGAAAAGTGGTACCTGACTACAAATGTCAGGATGGTTGGTAGATTGTGGCAATGCCAAGGTCAAACACGGGCCTTGTGGGAAGGACAAAAATTGCAGACAGACAAAGGTAAAAGAAAAACTTGCCCTGCTGCTTTGGGGCCTGTGGTAAAGCAACAAGTTATGGCAAACTATATCTTTCCTCTCAGATATTGGGAATGCCATCAATTCTTACATCTTGGGTTACAATTTCCCATTGAGTAAATGGCCATTTTCTTCCTTCTCCTTCTTTGTTGAGCTATGATTTTGGACTTCCTCAAGAATTAGGGTGGTTGTCTATACAACTGTGTTGTTGTTAAGGATGGTCTTGCAGTCTCCTGAGTCATGCATGAAACACTCCAGTTTTTTTACATTGGAAACAAGGTACACACCAAATACCAGAATAGATACTTTGTTTTATTAAATTGTTCACTAATATTTAACTAGGGGCCAGGGATGTAGCTCCATTAACAAGGTACTTGCCTGTTATGTGCAGGGCCCTAAGTTTCATCCCTAGCTGCGCCCCCCGCCCCCATATACATGTGTGTGTGTGTGTATAATTAAATTTTCAAAAAATAATTTTTGCTTCTTTTTAAATTTAATTGTATTTATTATTGTATGTATGAAGGAGCATTCAACAGCATATGTGTGGAGATCGGAGGAAAGCTTTGTGGAGTCAGTTCTCTCCTTCCACCTTTAGGTGGGTTCCAGGGAATTGAACTTTAGTTGTCAGGCTTGTGTCTACCTGCTGAGACATCTTGCAACCTTTGTTTTTTTATTGAGACAGGGTCTCATGTAGATCAAGCTGGCCTCAAACTTAATATGTAGCAAAAGATTACCTTGAATTCTTGATCCTCCTTCCTGCACCTCCCAAATGCTGGGATTATAGCTCTGCCCCATTACATCTAGCCTCAAAATCAAGATTTAAAAGCTGGGTAAGAGCTGGGCATGCTGGCACATGCTTTTAACCCCGGCATTAGAGAGGCAGAAGCAGGAAGATTTCTGTGAGATCAAGGTGAGCTGGCACTACAGGGAGCCCTTTTCTCAAAAAATAAATTAAATAAATAAACAAGCAAATAAATAAATAAAAGCTGGGTAAGGGGTTAGAGAAATGGTTCAGTGGTTAAGGGCACTGCCTGCTCTTGTAGAAAACTCCAGTAAGGTTCCCAGTACCCACATGGTGGCTAACAATTGTCTGTAGCTCCAGTTCCATACACATAAAAAATAAAAGTAAATAAAAAAAAGTTTAAATACTTTTTTTGGTCTTTTTGAGACAGGGTCTACCTTTAGCCCCAGCTGGCCTGGAACTCACCATGTAGACCAGGTTGGCCTTGATCTCACAGAGTTCCTCCTTCCTCTGCCTGTGCTGGGATTAAAGGCGTATGCTACCACGCCCAGCTTAAAATACTCTTTTCTTAAAAATAAAGTAGGCCGGGCGTGGTGGCACACGCCTTTAATCCCAGCCCTCGGGAGGCAGAGGCAGGCGGATCTCTGTGAGTTGAAGGCCAGCCTGGTCTACATAGTGAGTTCCAGGCCAACTGGGGCTACAGGGAGACCCT
>NW_008353027.1:4870682-4879331 GCF_000622305.1 Nannospalax galili
TGGGCGGCGGGAGCCTCAGCAGACTGGAGCCCGGGGTTCCCGTGGTCACAAGGCGGTGGCGGCGACCCCCCCGCTGGGCGGACGGCCTACCCGGGTAATCCTGGTCTGCACAGGGAGCACCATGTCCGCGGCAGCGTCGGCGGAGCAGAAGGAAACGGAACATAAAGTGACTAGTCCAGAGAAAGCTGAAGACGCAAAATTAATAGCAAGGTATCCTCGCCCGGGACAAAAGCCTGGCGCTTCCGACTTTTTAAGAAAACGATTGCAGAAGGGGCAAAAATATTTTGATTCTGGGGATTACAACATGGCAAAAGCGAAGATGAAGAACAAGCAGCTTCCCGCTGCAGCCCCAGATAAGACGGAGGTCAGTGGTGACCACATCCCCACTCCACAGGACCTTCCTCAGCGGAAACCATCCCCGGTTGGCTGGCTGATTGAAAGAGCTGAGCTGCGTGCGTCTTCTAAGGCCCTATTTCTCCTTTCTGTTACTCCTTTCACTCATTACATGATTTGAGACTGACAGCTTTGCAGGTAGTGGTGGTGTGCTGCTGTTGGAAGGGAACATACTCGTGTAGAGGTTTTGATTAGTTTTAAAAGTGCACTGATGCAAAGGACACGCTACAACAAAATAAGTAATCTACATGGAAATAATTGTATATATTACCTAACTCGGTTGTAGGACCGGTTCCAACAAGTAGCAAGCAAGTTTTACAATTTTCATGCTTTGTACGTTACTCTTATGTAATATGACCTCTGTTGTATTGATTTCTTCTGTATTTTCCTTTTGGATTTTGTATAACAGAAGTTTAAGACCACAAGTTGGAAGAAAAATCACACAATTCAAACACAAGTAGATGGACTCCAAAAGATTCAAATAATTGCTTGAACTTGAATGGCCTTAAGCCTGTTTCAGCTTTAACAGTAGCATTTAACTTGGGCAATATTTGCCCATTCTGGTGTAACTTGTGTAACTTCAGTGCTCAGCAGCTGTCATTGAAGCCAATGCTCTTCCTCAGGTCCGCAGTGCCGGGACACCTTCCTTTGTTGAAGATGTGAAGGGCATGTGCGTGTGCACTGACCATTGCATTCACTTTTGTGCCATTTTTGTAAATACAATAGTTTTGCACAACCTTTTAAAATGTCTCTTAATTTCAACATACTAGAAAGTAGATCATGTGCCAGACAGAAGCCCAGGACTTCCTACACAAATCTCTGTATGCCATTACTGCTTCTGTATAAGAATAGTTTATAATCTTGCGGTTATCAAAATACCAAACGGAAATCTCTACTCAGCCTGCTGTACAATAAAGCTTTTTCATTTGTTACTAATATTCATAACTTTCGGTAGCCTTGTACAAATATATGTTGCTTAAGCATATCTTTTGTTCTATGCAGAGCATTTCATTTTGACTTTCACAAAAAAATTGCAATTCATATAATTTACATAAACTTTCTCAATGTAGAAACTTTTTACTTCTACAGCCAACTTTGGGCACATTAAAGTAAAAGGTATTTGTATTCTCTGCCTTCTATTTTCTTCCCAATCCCCACCTTCTCTTTGCTTCTGTGACTTGTGGTATTGGGCTGTTGTGTTTATATATGAAAACATGAATGTCTATCTTTACTCTTTAACCTTACTTAAACAAAAGGATTTTTATGAAAAAAAATAAATAAAAATAAATAAAGTAAAAGCTGGATGAGATAGTCATGATGGTACAGGCCTGGAAATCTTAGCACTTGGGAAGCAGAGCCAGGAATATCGTGAGTTTAAGGTCAGCCTGGGCTTGGGCTATAAAGCAAGATCCCACTTAAAAAATCCCAACAAATAAATATATTTATTAATTAACTAATTTACAATGTTAGTGTATTAGTCAGGTTTTCATCATTTTAACAAGATATCTGAGAAGATGAACTCAAAAAGAGAAAAGTTATTTTGTCTCACTGTTTTGGAAATTCCAGTCCATGATCAGTTTGCCCCACTGTTTGCCTGTGGTGAAGCAATGAGTCATGGAAAAAAATATATGGCAGAAGAAAATTGTTCACCTCACAGCCAGGAAGCAAAGAGAAAATGAGAAGGTGCTTGAGATCCTGCCCTCCCCTTCAAGAGCATGACCTCTCACTTGGTTCCACTTTTATTTCTTCAAAGGGTGTGCATCTGTGTACCTAGGGCTTTGTACATGCTAAGGTATGTTTTATCACTGAGCTATACCATGAGCCCATAGCTTTACCTTTTAAATGTTCTATAACTTCCAATACCACCAAGCCTTTGGGTGGCATTAAAAATCCAGACTGTATTGCCTGTTGTCTCAGCTCTTTGGGAGGCTGAGAGAGGAAGATCACTTGAGACAAAGAATGTGTGACCAGCCAGGGTAGGCAATAAAGTAAGACTGTCTCAAGAAGTGGGGGATGAGGAAAGCTTTAAAGAATTTTAAATGTTGATATTCATGCTGGGGACCAAATCAGGGCCACAACTACTGTAAGCACTCTAGCACTGAGCTCCAACCCAGATCTACCTTTTAGTTTAACAGACTGTGTGTGTGTGTGTGTGTGTGTGTGTGTGTGTGTGTGTGTTGCTAGGGATTGAGCTCAGGGCTTCACACTACGGATCTGTTCACATGAGTGCAGTACCATCAGAGATCAGAAGAGGGCATCTGATCCCCCAGAGCTGGAGTCACAGGCAGTTATGAGCCACTTAGTATGGATGATAGGAACCAAACTCTAGTCCTCTGCACAAGCCATACGTGTTGCTAAGTCATCTTTCCAGCCCCTGTTTATTTATTTTTGAGACAGGGTCTCCTGTGGCCCAGGCTGGCCTGGAACTCTATGTGTATTTGAGAATAACCTTGAACTTCTGATCCTCCTCCCTCCATCTCCTGAATGCTGGAATTACAGATTACACATCACTATGCCCAGTTTATATAGTACTCGGGCTCAAATCAGGGCCTCGTGCATGCATTCTACCAACTGAGCACATCCTCACACCATGTGTTGTATGGATTTGTCTTCCACCAGGCAAGCTAGACTGGCAAGCTGTGGACAGATGCCTCCTCTCAAGCTTGGATTCACCCACTTACTTTGATTACCACAAACAAACTTGACTATGGATGTTCTGTAGGAGGGGTAGGGCAGATAGAGTCAGTTATGCCTTCCATCCAACCAGCTGGCCTGAGTGTTACATCAGGGAAGGACTAAGGATAGGGACAGGGGAAACCAGAGAGAGGGGGTGGCCTTGGCCATCTTGGGCAACCACTGTGCTGCTAAGTCAGCTCTCCAGCCCCTACTTATGTAATTTTTGAGACAGGGTCTCATGTGACCCAAGATGGCCTGGAACTCCATGTGTATTCCAGAATGGTTCTCTGCCACAATGAAAAGGAAGGCCCATTCCTGTGCGCACTTCTGTAAGTAACCCTCTTACCCATTGATCTGTACGGAAGCCCAATAAATTCTTTGGTTTCCTAAACTGCAGTTTGAGAAATTATACCTTGTTTTGTTATAAGGACAGTGGGAGGAGGGAGCTGGATGGCATTTGCACCCCCCAGAAGTAATTTTTGCAACACCATGTTTTGATTTTTGAGATAGGGTCTCACTTTTGTAGCCCAGACTTGCCTAGAATTCATTCTATGTCCTACGCTGCCCTCAAACTCCCAGAGAAACTCTGATCTTAGTCTCCAGAGTACTGGGATTATATAAGACATGAGTCACCACACCCTGCTTTATTTATTATTTTATTTCTTTGTTATATTTATTTTTTGCAGTGCCCAAGAGCCTCAAATATGCTAGGGAAGAGCCTTACCACCAAGCTACATTTCCACCCTTTAATGCACATTTTAAATGACAACCTACTGGCTAGGTATGAAGACACAGGCCTGTTATCCCAGAGCTTAGGAGGAGGCAGGAGGATCTGAAGCTCAAAAGCAGCCTTGGCTATACAGCAAGTTTGCAGCCAGTCTGGACTATATGAGATAATATTTTAATACAATTTTATTTTCTTTCTTAATTCTTTAGATAATTGCAAAAAGACTTCATAACATAACAATTCTGCAGAAGGGCGAAAAAGTTAAATTACAAAAGCTTTTATATATGACAGTTTTAAAAAATGTTTCACCCAGGTGCTAGTGAGATGGCTCAGTGGGTAAAGGCACTTACTACTAAGCCTGACGACCTGAGTTCAGTCTCAAAAACCCACAAGGTAGGAAGATCCACTTCTTGTAAGTTATCCTCTGACCTCCACTTTTGCCATGATATACTCATGCTGATTCTCTCTCTCTCTCTCTCTCTCTCTCTCTCTCTCTCTCTCTCTCTCTCAAATAAGTATGTGTTTAAAATTTGGGGAGGGGCTCTAGCATGGTGGTGCACACCTTTAATCCCAGAACTCAGGAGACAAAGGCAGGTGGATCTCTGTGAGATTGAGGGAGACTGGTCTAAATAGTGAGTTCCAAGCAGGCTGGGAATAGGGAGATCCTGGCCAAAATACTACTACTACTAATAATAATAATAACTATTATTATTATTATTAAAGGTGTGTACCACCTTTAATAATGAGAATCAGCATGAGTATGCCATAGCAAAAGTGCCCCAGTTTTTATAATAATAATTATTAATATTATGGCGGATCTTTGTGAGTTCGAAACCAGTCTGGTCTACATAAGCGAGTTCCAGGTTAGCTGGAACTACAGGGAGCCCCTGCCTCAAAAAAAAATACATATTATATATATATGTAATTTTATGTGTGTTTTGCCTATGTGTATGTAAGTGCACCAACATGTGTGCAATGCCCAAGGAGACCAGAAATGTCAGATCCCCTGCAACTGGAGTTACAGACAGTTCTTAGCCACCATATGGGTACTGAGAACCAAACATGGGTCTTCTGCAAGAGCAGCCAGTGCTCTTAACCACTTAGCCATCTCTCCAGTGCCCACAAATATTTTTTATTAAAAAAAAGTACTCAAACATTAGTAGTCCATCAACTGAACCCTCAGACATTCACAGCAATAATTAGATTTAGCCATTTTAGATATTTCACCAACTTTGTCTTAACAAAGTTACCATTTTCTACACTGAATGACTTGCTGTTCCCCAGTACAACAAGCTGTTCCTGTCTCTACGTATTCTGTTTTCTATTCCTGGGGAACCCTTCCTGCTCCTGCATCTAGGAAATGACTGCTGATCCTACCTGGATTCAACAGAGATGTCACCTCCACCAGAAAGTCTTCTCTGACCTTCCAGACTGACTTAGGTCCTGACGTCCCTATATCATGTCCAAGTTAATTAGAAAGTTTTAGAATTTTGGGCTTACAGAAGAGGGCAGCTCTGGGAATCTTGGCTGAAACCAGCACACAGCAAGGTCTCTCTATTTCTATGGTGGTTTTCGTTGTGGTTCAGAGTAGTATTAAAATGCCAGTTACCATTGTAATAAAACAAGCAAAACAAGCTGTCATTTTAAATATCTTTCATTTTGACATCAGGAAGGTGTATTTATTAATGCAGAAGGATAAAGCATGCTTTATTCCACAGTCATTGCCTCAATTTATTTGTAGCTTTACATACTTAGACACATGAAGTGTGCCACATTTGCGTGCTCACCTGCATAGAGTGACTTAGGATGAATTAGGTGCTGTTGTCAACCAGCACTGAGAGCAATATTTGCCTGACACATTTATTCACAACCAAAACCTCTGCAATCATACAGCAATAGAAGATGCCCTTTTAGGAAGCTATTCCTGAAAACTATCCATTTATAATGCTGTCTTAAGATATTGCTGTCATGGGCAGTAATAGATAAACCAGAGACGTTCCTTTGTAAAGTTTCCTGTAGGAAGGTCATATATCACCAAATGAATGAGAAAAACTCAGCAGGAGAGAGGAAGCAGATCAACAGCGGTAGACAATTTAACTGCTGTTCCAAAGACCATGACAATGAACCCCTAATAGACAGGGTGAGATGCTGTCAGACTTAATAAGCAAGGAATGAGATGAGAAATCAGTTGCTCCTAGAGACTTTGAAAAATACTGAGGAAGGGCAGGGAAAAATAGCAAGTTAAAACAGGGGCAAAAATGCATGGGCAAAGATGGGCAGAATTAGGGTTTGCTGAGCACCCACAATGTGCCGGGCCCACGGTCAAGCACAGCACACATGCCAATTTTACCTTCATGATACAACACACCAGAGCATTTCATAGGATATCACTGATCAACACGGCATCAACACTATTTAAGATAGCTCCTTGCCGGGTGTGGTGGTGCACGCCTGTAGTCCCAGCACTTGGGAGGCAGAGGCAGGCGGATGGCTGTGAGTTCAAGGCCAGCCTGGTCTACATAGTGAGTTCCAGGACAGCTGGGCCTACAGGGAGACCCTGCTTCAAAAAGACAAATATATATATGCTTCATACTATTAAGCACACCCACTCTGTTGGGAGTCGCCGACCCCATCTATCCACTTCCATGACATTTTCATCTTCCCAAACTGAAACTTTGTCCCTTAAATACTTGCTTCCGGTCCCCTCCCCTGAAAAGATAGCTCCTAAGAACTAGCAGGCAAAGTTCATACCACCTACTCCACCTATCCCTATGTCTGTGTGCATGTTTTGCATGCATGTTCTCCAGGGTGCATGCATGTATATGTGCAGGTGCACATGTATGTTTGTGCATGTGCTTATGAAGGCCCAAGGTTGATGTGGGTGTTTGCTTCCATTGTTCTCTGCTATAGATATTGAGGCAGAGTCTCTCACTCAACCTCAAGCTGACCATTTTTGGCTAGTCTGGAAAGCCAGTTTGCTCTGGGGAGTCCCTGATTCTGCCACCTGTGTACTGGTGTTACAGGCAGGCCCCCACACACACACCCAAGCTTTTATAATATAGAGGTCTGGGGGAATCCAAACTCTGGTCCTCACCCTTTCGGAGCAAGCACTTTACAAAGAAGAGGATGACTGCCCTGCCCGTATCTTCCAGTCAGTCTTGGTTCTCTTCTTCATTCATTCGTCTCTCTCCCCCTTTTTTTCTGTTCTGTGGATTTCTCATCTTCCGAGCACTCAGATGAAGTCAGGTGTTAGCCCCAAGACCTTCTCCCAGAGCACATTGGTCTATCGTCTGCTTCTGAGTCTTGAAGCATGGAATAGTTACACACATGACGCAGATACTTCTCATTTGTTTGTTTGTTGAGACAAGATCTTACTATGTATCCTTGGCTGGCCTGGTACTCATTACATAGTATAGGCTAGCTGTGAACTGGCAGTGGTTCTCCTGCTCAGATTCCGAAGTGCTAGGATTATAAGTGTGAGCCGTTGCACTTGGCTTCCCTCAATCTTGATCCTGTTAAAATTGTTAGTGGCCAG
The DNA here is from genome assembly GCF_000622305.1 of Nannospalax galili. Lineage (NCBI taxonomy): Eukaryota > Metazoa > Chordata > Mammalia > Rodentia > Spalacidae > Nannospalax > Nannospalax galili. The sequence goes on from NW_008353027.1 coordinate 4,878,014, forward strand.
AGCTATGTTCCTCTGGTCTTTAGTGTAGTAATTTCCCCATACTGTGAGAGCACACATATGATTGACCCTTTAGTAAGTTCATAGGAAGGCCTCTCCAATAGCCAGGCACTGTCCTTGCATTCTGAGTGCTGGGATACCACCCACACTCCAAGCTGAACCTCCAGCTCATTTAGTTCATTGATCAGCTTCACCTTAGTAAAAGCACTGTGCCAGAGGCCAAAAAGCCCACAGGTGAATTCTACCATGCTTGATATTGGTGGGTTCATACTGCAAATGTGCAACCCAGGACTTCACATACACAGCTTTTTTTTTTTCCTTTTACAGTATATGCTAGGCAAGTTTTCTATCACTTAATGACATCCCCAGCCCTGTATTTTTATTTTGAAACAGAATCTTGTCAAGCTGCCCATTCTGGCTTTGTACTTACTCTTTAGCACACGCAGGCCCTGAACTTGGGATCCTCCTGCTTCAGCCTGGGTGAGTAGCTGAGATTACAGGCTGTGTTACCCTTAGGGTAGGCTCCCCAACTAATAAATGTCTCTAACTCCCTCCTCCCATCTAACCTCCACCTCCCTCAGCATAGTGCACGGTCACTGTCCCAGCACACAAACACCTTCATGCCTTTGTGTGTGCTTTTCATTGTAGCCAGGGTACTTTAATCCACTGGCAAGCCCCTGCCCATCCTTCAAACCCTCACTCAAATGTCATCTCCTCTGTGAAGTCTTACAAATTCTGTTGGGCCTGCAAGTTTTTGTTTCTGTAAGACCTTCCATATCATTATACAAAGCAAAGCCTTTATTGCACTGCACTAAAACAATCTGTTCCTAGGTCTAATCTTCTCAGAGCAGTAGAAAGAATAATTGAATAGTGAATGAATGCACAGACACTACCTACTGAACAGAACAATGGCAGATAAGCAACTGGCTAGATGTCTCAGTGTATCTCACCTCACTTTAGTTCAGTCTAACTAGATGAAATAGGTAAGACCCTCTTTTCCTGCCAATATTTTTGAAGTATAAGAACAATTAAATGATTTGGGGCTGGAGAGATGGCTCAGCAGTTAAGAACACTGACTGTTCTTTCAGAAGACCCTGGTTCAAATCCCAGCATCCACATGGCAGTTAACAACTATCCATAACTCCAGTTCCAGGGGCTCTGACGACCTCTTCTGTTCTCCATTGCATGACATGGGTGCACTTACCAACATGCAGGCAATACACACACATAAAATAAAAATAATAAAATATTTTTTAAAAAAAGAAACAGAGGCTAGAGAGATGGCTCAGCGATTAAGAACACTGGTTGTTCTTGCAGAAGA